>NC_060125.1:242178564-242481481 GCF_021461395.2 Schistocerca americana | reverse complement strand
ACCACGTACCTATCAAGAGAGTTTGGGTGAGGATGAAAAAGCAGCGTGGCCCACGACCTGCGAAAACCCATACTTTAGTCATCCAGTACTTGAGAATGAGAACACTTACTGACTTGCAACAGACTTTACATATAATTTCAAGCCCTTGCGGAACTTTTCTCGCTTACAACCCTCACAAAATGATGAAAGGAAAAAAGTTTACTACATCTTTTCTGTTCATGCAGTGAAACTATAGCATGGAGGATGACGTGTGAATTTGTTACCTCTTTACTACTCAGTGTGTTCACAACAGATTTCGCAGACAGTAGCCACGTATACTCCTGAATATGACTGCAGCACACATTTCAGGAGATACGACGACATAAACACCGAGCTGCTCGAAAATTAAACTATTAGGATAAATTCACTAAACATACAGATGAAATATGCACACAAATGCGTGTGATGTACGAGGGTAATCCCAAAAGTAAGGTCTCCTACTTTTTCATAAGTACATAGACCTGTTTATTTCTACAAAGGTTTACATCAGTTTACAGCTTGAACATTTAGCCATTTTTCGACATAATCACCATTTATGTCGATGCATTTTTGTAGGCGCTGTGGCAGTTTTTGTATGCCCATGTCATACTAGCTCGCCGCCATGCGGTTCAGGAAGTTATGAACTGGCGTGATTGTTGCTTGGTCTCAGGTGTAATGTGGTATGCCCAGGTTTCGTCGCCCGTGACGACTGAGTCCAGAAATTTGTCCTGTTCGGTTGCAAGGCGGTGAAGAAACGCGCGGGAAGCATCAGCTCGTTGCCACATGTGGTCCTCAGTCGGCATGCGTGACACCCATCTTGCGCGCACCTTCCGGTAGTTCAATGTTTCCGTTAAAATTCTGTGAGAGGTGCTTCGGGAAACCTCAGGAACCAACGCGCAGAGATGATCCAAACCGCTGATCTTCACGCATGCTTTGCTCAGCCTTCAACACTGTCTCCTCAGAAATTGACGATCTCCCACTCCTTTGTTCACCGTGAATTACGATCCGACCAGATGCAAACTCTCTACACCACTTACGAACATTTTTGACATCCATGCACGACTGCCCTTCGCATTCAAAAACCGAATAACTGCGCGCAATTCGCACTTGGTGGTAAGATCCAACGGGAGCTCCATTCTCAACGGCTGCCAAGCCAAGACTGAGCGCCTCAGCGCGGTGTGCGCATGTTTACACAAAGCACGTGAAGCACTCTTCATAACAGTGTGACCAAAAACCACACAAACAGAGTTCTGTACTTATAAAAAAAAATAGGAGACCTTACTTTTGGGATTACCCTCGTATGTTAAACATATGTGAAAAATGAGGGACATGGGCGTATGCGGGCAAGGCGACGGGTACAAAGCTCATGCTAAACCCCTGGAACTATTTCAGACAAATTTAGTACACATATTAGTTAGGATCTTTCGGAGTAAGAGCCACCAGCGTCCTAAAGAGGTAAGCGTGATAATGTGGGGAGAGAAGGGGGGTAGTAGATTGACAGACCGTGAGGGTGAAATGAGGAGATCTACGCAGGTAGGAGGAGAAAGAGACGAACGAAGGAGAGGGGGAAGGGAGAAATGGACAGAGAAAGGGAAGGGGAGGGTATGATCTGGGAGGGATGGGATGAGGAGATGGACAGAGAGTGTGGGAGGAGGAGATGGACAGAGGAAGGGCACGAGGAGATGGACAAAGATTGGGGAAATGTAGGGGAGGTGGACAGAGAGTGAGTGAAGGAGGAGATGGACTCATAGAAGACTGAAATAAATACGTACCCTGGCGATGCCGGCCACTCAGCCAGTCAATCAATAATGTGTTGGCCGGCCAGTGTGGCCGTGCAGTTCTACGCGCTTCAGTCTGGAACCGCGTGATCTGTACAGTCGCAGGTTCGGATCCTTCCTCGGGCATAGATGTGTGTGATGTCCTTAGGTTAGTTAGGTATAAGTAGTTCTAAGATCTAGGGGACTGATGACCTCAGACGTTAAGTCGCATAGTGTTCAGAGCCATTCTCCATCGTTGTTTACAATTTCTTTCCGACCTTCAACAATCTGCTCAGTGCCCAGTGGAAATCACATGGTTTGCAATCGAAGAAATCGTCTACTCAAGTCTTCAGTTCCACATCATTAATGAGTCGCTCAATGCATTCGAGAGGGATCGGAACAGATGGTAATCCGAAGCCACCAAGTTGGGAGAATACGGAGGGTGTGGCAGCAAGTACTAACAATGGGTGAAGGAGGAGATGGACTCATAGAAGACTGAAATAAATACGTACCCTGGCGATGCCGGCCACTAGCCAGTCAATCAATAATGTGTTGGCCAGTCGGTGTGGCCGAGCGGCTCTAGGCGCTTCAGTGTGGAACCGCGCGACCGCTACGGTCGCAGGCTCGAATCGTCCCTCGGGCATGGATGTGTGTGATGTCCTTAGGTTAGGTTTAAGTAGTTCTAAGTTCTAGGGGACTGATGACCTCAGATGTTAAGTCCCATAGTGCTCAGAGCCATTTGAACAATTTTTGAATAATGTGTTCTCCATTGTTGTTTACAATTTCTTCCCGACCTTCAACAATTTGCTCAGCGCCCAGTGGAAATCACCTGGTTTCCAGTCGAAGAAGTCGTCTACTCAAGTCTTCAGTTCCACATCATTACTGAGTCACTCAATGCATTCGAGAGGGACCGGAACGGATGGTAATCCGAAGGCTCCAAGTCGGAAGAATACGCAGGGTGTGGCAGCACATCCTAAGAAAGTGTCTGAAAGGCTTCCTTGGCGACACGATGGCGTTGTCGTGTTGCAGGAGAACGACACGTGATCAGGTCACTGTTGCTGGATAGCGTTGTTGAATCGTTGCATTAGTTGGAGGTGAAGTTCCGCATTCACTGTTGGGCTCCGATTAAGTAATTCGCGGTGGATCATGCATGTCTTTGAGGTCGAAGTCGCCGCCTTTGAATCGCTTAAAACAATTGTGAGCCGTCGCCATACACTTCATAATTCTCTTAAGCAGCTTCTGCGGCTTTGGCACCTCGATTAAACTAGAAAAGGAGGTGTCCAAAACGGGTTTTTGTGTCGACACTCCATCTTGACGACCTGGAAAGAACAGGAAGTATGTCAGCATAAAAAAACTGAACAAAACAGACTGTTTCGTAGAGCACATAATTGTCTATCGAATTGAAATGCATTTCGAGACCATTTTTTTTCGCACAAAATATTAGCTTAAAAAGGACTCAAGGACTTACGGGCCAGCCCAGTATAATGGCTCTTTTGAGAAACGTATGCGGTCAACAGGAATGGGCGGGCGCAGACCAGAGTCGGGTCTTAAATAAACCTAAAGAGAGAAAAATAAAATTTATTTAGCATGTAATCACACACAAAGCTTGCATCAATAACATTCTTGAAGGAAAAGCTGGGAAAGAAAGTAAAAGGCCTGGCTTGGAAGGAGTGTTTGGAAGAGTTGGAGAAGAGGATAGGATGTGACAATTACATGGAACTGAAGCAGCAATAAATGCCAGAAGAGGGTGATTCCGTCGACTAGCACTAGCGTTTAGCATATGCATATATGTAATAGAAACAAACTCTCACAAGTTTGTCACCATCATAACTCACAATATAAAGTTGAAGTGGGCGCTTAAAATCGCGAGTATTGTGAACACTCATCCGCAGGCTGTGGCTATCTGCACGTGTAAATAATTCTGATAGGAGTGGTTCTGTTAGTCAGTTAGTTAGTTAGTTACTGTTGCCTGTTCCAGGGATCATTTTGCACGATAAACCGTAATGTATATATTCACATCGAAGATTAATTTGTATGCATGGCTACATTCTGAAAATTTCTAAGTCTCTTTAATTTTTATTTATTTTTTATTTTTGTTACAAAAAGAAAAAAAAGATGTACAGACATGAGTTAGTAGGTCCTACCCACCATCTTTTACAGATTACAGTAACAGAAGTTCATCCGCAGAACAGAAGGAGTTGTCAAGGAGAAGCTTTCTCATTTTGTTTTCAAATTTTACTTCGCTCACTGTCAGGCATTTTATATCACTGGGAAAGTGATCAAAAATTTATGTTGCAGCATTGTGCAGCCCTTTTCTTGATAAAGTCAACCTTAAATTGGAGTAATGAATGTCAGTTTTCCTTCCAGTATTGTAATTATGTACATCTTTATTCCTTTTGACTGTACTAGATTATTTACAACAAACTTCACGAGAGAATAAATATGCTGTGAAGCAGTAGGCAGAATGTTCAACTTCTTAAGCAGACTGCGATTCACTGGCAGATGTCTACAAGATGATAGTGTGTGAACGCCACATATTATTCTTACAGCAAGTTTCTGCGCAATGACGACTTTCTTTCTTAAAGATGAGTTATCCCAGAACATTGTTCCATATGTCATTCCTGAATGAAAATATGCAAAATATGTAAACTTACTGATTTTTCCCTCGCAAAGATTTGCAATGATTCTAAAAGCAAATATGGATGATCTAAATTGTTTTAGGAATTCCAAAACATGCCTTTTCCATTTTAAATTTTCATCAATTTGGGCCCCTAAGAATTTTGAAGTTTCCGCCTTATTTATTATTTCCTCGCCATGTGTTACACTTATCATTCATGTAGTGAAAATTTAGGGTGAGACCTAAGTACAACTTTCTGCATTACTTTGGTTAGGCATGACTTGATCAATTGGTTGGCTATACCATCAACCCCATAAAACGTAAATTTTTCTAGGAGAATACTATGATTCACACAGTCAAATGCCTTAGAGAGGTCATAGAACAAAACCAACCGGCGCTATTTCATTATTTAATGCTTGTAAAATCTAGTGAGCGAACATGTAAATGACATTCTCAGTAAAGCAAACCATCTGAAGTCCAAGTTGTGATTTGCTGAGGATACTGTTATTGCTAAGGTGATATACTATTCTAGAGTACATCACCTTTTCAAAAAATTGTGGAGAATGATGTCAGCAGTGAAACTGGTCGGTAGTTATTGATATCTCTGTTATCACCTTTCTTAAAGGGGGAAGGGGGGTTAACATTGACATATTTCAGTCTCTCTGGAAAAATGCCTTGAGCTAGTGATGTATTACATATTTTGGATAAGACTGAGCTTTCTACATGGGAACAAATCTTTAGTATTCTATTTTGGAAACATCATCAAACTAGATGAGCTTTTATATTTGAGAGAATGTGTAATTTTCTTAATTTCAAAAGAAGAAGTTTTCGATACAATCATGTGGCATAATTTTATGAGGGTTACATTTTCAACAAACTGCTATGATTTTGCCCTTGAACTACGCTTTCTACTATATTTAAGAAATGGTTATTAAATGCATTTGCTACCTGTGACTCATCATCTATGGCCCTTCTATTTAGCTGAGTAGTGGTGATGTTCCGTGGCTAGTTGCCCTCTCTCTCGTTTCACTACATTCCATATAGCATCAAGTCTGTTGTCGGAAGTACTGATTTCTGATATTATGTGAATGTCTCTTGATTTTTTAATAACCTTTCTTAGTAATAATGAGTAGTTTTTGTATTGTGCTTATTCTTGCCAAAAGATATATTTCCATTTTCCTTTCATAAAATAATTTAATCCCTCTAGTGATACATGGTTTTCTACATGGGTAGTTAGTGTCCTTTCTGATTAGCTTATGCGAACGCTATTTTCGAATAATAATATGAATTTATCATAGAATAGATTAAATTTTATGTTAGAATTTTACTCTTCATAAATAGCATCCCAAGTCATGCCCTGTAACTATTCCTAAAAACATTTGTCCTGGAGTCATTAATGGTTTCCACTGCAGAGTATCCATACTGTCAGGCACTATGTTATTTATCCTAACTAACTGTGCATCATTGTCAGAGAGAGCGTTTGGTACTGGGTAAATAGTTATTTCCTTGCTCTGAGATTCATCAAACAAAACATTATCAGTTAGCATTCTACTATCTTTATCCACCTAGCTTGGGTAATTAATTACTGAGTTCAAACTGTAGAATCCAAATAGTGTTTTCAGATTCAAAATCTACATTGAAATCACCACAGACTATTAACTGCTTGCTACTGTCTGACAGATAGCACAGTGTGGACTCTAGATTGCTCATAAAAAGTTCAAAATTTCCCAGTGGGACCTACACTACTGGCCATTAAAATTCCTACACCAAGAAGAAACCCAGATGATAAACGGGTATTCATGGGACAGATATATTTTACTAGAACTGACATGTGATTACATTTCCACGCAATTTGGGTGCATAGATTCTGAACAGTCAGTACCCAGAACAACCACATCTGGCCGTAATAACGGCCTTGATACGCCTGGGCATTGAGTCAAACAGAGCTTGGATTGCGTGTACAGATACAGCTGCCCATGCAGCTTCAACACGATATCACAGTCCATCAAGAGTAGTGACTGGCATATTGTGACGAGCCAGTTGCTCGGTCACCATTGACCACACGTTTTCAATTGCTGAGAGATCTGATGAATGTGCTGGCCAGGGCAGCAGCCGGACATTTTCTGTATCCAGAAAGGCACGAACAGGACCTGCAACATGCGGTCGTCCATTATCCTGCTGAAATGTAGGGTTTCGCAGGGATCGAATGAAGGGTAGAGTCATAGGTCGTAACACATATGAAATGTTACGTCCACTGTTGAAAGTGCCGTCAATGCGAACAAGAGGTGACCGAGACGTGTAACCAATGGCACCCCATACCATCACGCTGGGTGATACGCCAGTATGGGGATGACGAATACACGCTTCCAATGTGCGTTCACCACGATGTCGGCAAACACGGATGCAACCATCACGATGCTGTAAACAGAACCTGGATTCATCCGAAAAAATGACGTATCGCCATTCGTGGACCCAAGTTCGCCGTTGAGTATACCATCACAGGCGCTCCTGTCTGTGATGCTGCGTCAAGGGTAACCGCAGCCACGGTCTTCGAGTAGATAGTCCATGCTGCTGCAAACGTCGTCGAACTGATCGTGTAGATGTTTGTTGTCTTGCAAACGTCCCCATCAATTGACTCAGGGATCGAGACGTAGCTGTACGACCCGTTACAGCCATGCGGATAAGGTGCCTGTCATCTCGACTGCTAGTAATACGAGGCCGTTGGGATTCAGCTCGGCGTTCCGTATTACCCTCCTGAACCCACCGATTCCATATTCTGCTAACAGTCATTGGATCTCGACCAACGCAAGCAGCAAAGTCGCGATACGACAAACCGCAATCGCGATAGGCTAAAATCCGACCTTTATCAAAGTCGGAAACGTGATGGTACGCGTTTCTCCTCCTTACACGAGGCATCACAACAACGTTTCACCAGGCAACGCCAGTCAACTGCTGATTGTGTATGGGAAATCGGCTGGAAACTTGCCTCATGTCAGCACGTTCTAGGAGTCGCCACCGGCGCCAACCTTGTGTGAATGCTCTGAAAAGCTAATCATTTGCGTATCACAGCATCTTCTTTCTGTTGGTTAAATTTCGCGTCTGTAGCACGTCATCTTCGTGGTGTAGTAATTTTAATGGCCAGTAGTATATATACAGTTACAAAAAAGTGAACTACTTTTCAGTATTAATTCACAAGCACACTCTTCTAATGTGCTGATCACTACAAAATGTACTTGTGTGATTGTTTTTGCACTTGTGTTCTGTCTTAGTGTGTGAAAACTCCTCCTCTAACTTTTTTGTTGGCTGGAGCTTCTGGGAGTGGCGGGGCGGGGGTGGGGGGTAGCGAGTCGTTATTCCTATTCTGTCTTGACATACGGGGCATACTCAATGTTCTACTGTTTGTCGGTTCTGCCTCTTGACACACGAGCCTATAACCTGGCTTGCATCCTTCCTACAGGCGCCCAGGAGGCAAACCCATCTACCTGGGAAAGCAACCGGCAACTATTCTATGTTAAATATACACTACGCGATCAAAAGTATCCGGACACCCCCAAAAACATACGTTTTTCATATTCGGGGGATTGTGCTGCCACCTACTGCCAGGTACTCCACATCAGCGACCTCAGCAGTCGTTAGACATCGTGAGACAGCAGAATGGGGCGCTCCGCGAAACTCACGGACTTCGAACATGGTCAGGTGATTGGGTGTCACTTGTGTCATACGTCTGTACGCGAGATTTCCATACTCCTAAACATTCCTAGGTCCACTGTTTCCGATGTGATAGTGAAGTGGAAACGTGAAGGGACACATACAGCACAAAAGCGTACAGGCCGACTTCGTCTATCGACTGATAGAGATCGCAGACAGTTGAAAAGCGTCGTAATGTGTAATAGGCAGACATCTATCCAGACCATCACACAGGAATTCCAAACTGCATCAGGATCCACTGCAAGTACTGTGACAGCGAGGCGGGAGATGAGAAAACTTGAATTTCATGGTCGAGCGGTTCGTCATCCTGGTGTAACGAGGGTAAATATTGGATGATTGAACAGTGGAAAGCGTTGTGTGGAGTGACGAATCATGGTACACAATGTGGCGATCCGATGGCAGGGTGTGGATATGGCAAATGGCCGGTGAACGTCATCTGCCAACGTGTGTAGTACCAACAGCAAAATTCGGAGGCGGTAGTGTTATGGTGTGGTCGTGTTTTTCATGGCGGGGGCTTGCACCTCTTGTTGTTTTGCGTGGCACTATCACAGCACAGGTCTTCATTGATGCTTTAAGCACCTTCTTGCTTCCCACTGTTGAAGAGCAATTCAGAGATGGCGATTACATCTTGCTACACGATCGAGCACCTGTTCATTAATGCACGGCCTGTGGCGGAGTGGTTACACGACAATAACATCCCTGTAATGGACTGGCCTGCACAGAGTCCTGATCTGAATCCTATGGAACACCTTTGGGATGTTTTGGAACACCGACTTCGTGCCAGGCTTCACCGACCGACATCGATACCTCTCCTCAGTGCAGTACTTCGTGAAGAATGGATTGCCATTCCCCAAGTAATCTTCCAGCACCTGATTGAACGTATGCCTGAAGGAGTGGAAGCTGTCATCAAGGCTAAGGGTGGACCAACACCACATTGAATTCCAGCATTACCAATGGAGGGCGCCATGAAGTTGTAGGTTATTTTCAGCCAGGTGTCCGGATACTTTTGATCACATAGTGTAGCTTGTTATTTTCTGTAATTCCTTTCCAGTTTCAAGACTTTTGATTTTCAAGTCCTTTTATCCCTGGAATTTAGACGAGAAATTTCTGACCTGATAGATGTAAAGATATGAACATTCTCATTAAAATATTTTTTTGTGGTCATAACCACATCTTTGTTATATAGATGCCTGGGAATGTGTAGGTGGATTCTTTAGCTGACAGAAAAGTAACTACTGTGATTGCTCCACGTAATCCCTTGTGACCTAAATGCATTTAACCCTTTGAGTTCCAGCTCCCCACCCCCTCCCCCGGAAATTAACTATTATCCTACTCTTCAGGATAAATGATTACACCACGGATACCTTTCTTATTTAACCGTTTTATTGCTCGAAATTATGTTTCGTTATTAGGAAAGAGAAATATCACGGAAGATGTTAACTCCTTAGAACCAGGAGCAAATGTATGGTTTGCACGCTACACGTAATATTTGTTTGCAAGTCTCTCCGTAGCTGAGGCCGCAATCGCACGCTTGTGTGGTAGCTCGCGACTTGGAAGCAGGCCCACACATGCGTACAGAACAATACTAGCGTACATCGCGGTGATTCAGACCGCGCATCTTCTGCAAGAGGTCTTCCGCCCCCGCACTGGCAGCTGGCACGGTGCGTCACCTGTCGGCGGCCTTGGAGGCGACACGAGAGGGCCTTAAATAGGCGGCGCGGGCGAGCCTCCGGGGGCAACGCCGGCCGCCAACCGCCGGTCGCGACTGGGACGCCGCCTCCGCCCCCAACCTCTGCTCTGACTCAGACGCAGTCTGAATAGAAGACCACACTACGCCATACTAGGCGTCTCGAACGCTCTGCTTACTGTGTGGGAGTCCCAAGGGAAGAAACTTGTATGTCGTTGCCTCACTCTGGTGTTTGCTTTCTTGCACCGCAGTACTACGATTACGTTGTAGGTTGCCCCTCAAGTTTGTAACCGTATGCCAATAACTAGACACTAACACTGACAAATGGTTCAAATGGCTCTGAGCACTATGGGACTTACCATCTGAGGTCATCAGTCCCCTGGAACTAACTTATCTAAGGACAACACACACATCCATGCCCGAGGCAGGATGAAGTGTCTAGAACCGCTCGGCCAAACCAGCCGGCCTAAAACTGACAGCTTTATTCAACACAGTCCCAGTACAACAAGTAAAATATACTCTGGTACAAACAAATGATTACAGTTCAGAAAAAGTGGATGATCTATTCAAGAGAAAGAGCTTCACAAATAGAGCAAGTCCATCATACGTTGGTCCACATCTGGCCCTTATGCAAGCAATTATTTGGCTAGACATTCGAATGGTTCAAATGGCTCTGAGCACTATGAGACTTAACATCTGAGGTCATCAGTCCCCTAGAACTTGGAACTACTTGAGCCTAAATAACCTAAGGACATCACACACATCTATGCCCGAAGCAGGATTCGAACCTGCTACCGTAGCGGTCGCGTGGTTCCAGACTGAAGCGCCTAGCAACGCTCGGCCACACTGGCCGGCGGCTAGACATTGATTGGTAGAGTTTTTTGATGTCCCCCTGAGGGTTATCGTGTCAAATTCTGTCCAATTAGCGCGTTAGACCATCAAAATCCCGAGCTGGTTGGAGGGCCCCGCCCATAACGCCCCAAATGTTCTCAACTGGGGAGAGCTACGGCGACCTGTTCTCCAAGGTAGGGTTTGTCAAGCACGGAGACAAGCAGTAGAAACTCTCGCCGCATGCTGGGGGTCACTGTCCTGCTCAAGTGTAAGCCCAGGACGATTTCCCACGAACGACATGAAAACAGGACGTAGAACATCATCGACATGTGCTATAAGGATGCGGCGGTTGACAACCAAAGCTCTTCTGCTATGAAAGAAATGGCACAACAGACCACCACTCTTGGTTGTCAGGTTGCCTGGTGAGCGACAGTCAGTTTAGTACCCACCGCTGTCCGAGGCCAAAGTGCCTCTAGGGTTGGTCATCAGGGCTCAGTTTGAAGCTGGCTTCAGTACTGAAGACAATTCCACTCCCATGAGATTTCAGGCCGAAGACGTGTCTGGAGACGCCCTGAGCAGCGGTGGGGCACCAACCTGATTGTCGCCCACCATACGGCCCGACAGCCACGAGTGATGGTCTGGAGTACTATTTCCTTTCATAGCAGTACTCCTTTGGTTGTCATCCACCGCACCCCTTCAGCACAGCGGTTCATTGACGATATTGTGCGCCCCGTTTTCGTGCCCTTCAGGGCTAACCACAGTCAGCTTCCATTTCACCAAGATAGTGCCCACCTGCACATGGCGAGAGTTCCTACTGCTTGTCTTCGTGCTTGCCAGCAAGATCGCCAGATCTCTCCCCAACTGAGAACGTTTGTGGCATTATGGGCAGGACCCTCCAGCCAACTCGGGGTTTTGTTGGTCTGACGCTCCAATTGGACAGCATTTGGCACGACATTCCTCAAGAGGACAACCAACTACTCTATCAAATCAAAACCAAGCCGAGTAACTGCTTACATAAGCGCCAGAGGTGGTCCAACGCGATATTATCTTGCTCGGTTTGTGTTTCTCTTCCTCTTGAACAAATCATCCAATTCTTCTGAGGTCCTAATAATTTGTTTTCTGTACATGTGCATCACATCTGCCGATTTTCATTCCATTCGGATAATCCTTGGTACGTAGCTTCGTTTGCCTTACAGTCAAAGCCCACTAGAGTCCAAAACAGAATAAAATACTACGGTATATTGATAAATTTCACTTATGGACCGTCTGACAGCAACTGAATAAAACACAATTTTACACGTTGACAGGGAATGCTTGACATAGCTGTATTGACATCTTCAACTTTTGTGGTCCTGTCCTCCTCAGTTGCGCGTAATACTACGGTATATTGATAAATTTCACTTATGGACCGTCTGACAGCAACTGAATAAAACACAATTTTACACGTTGACAGGGGATTCCTGTCAACGTGTAAAATTGTGTTTTATTCAGTTGCTGTCAGACGGTCCATAAGTGAAATTTATCAATATACCGTAATATTACGCGCAACTGAGGAGGACAGGACCACAAAAGTTGAAGAATAAAATAGTTCACCAGAATATGCAAGGCATCGAAATCGATGTTATCGCACACAATGTTACTGCCCTACAACGTACTAACACAGTATTTGATCAAGTCCACAGGCAACGGCAGGGTTCCTCGATTAGTTCAAGTTTTGTAGACTGCGGCTTCATAATCTATAGTGAACTTGCATGGCCGACTCTAGTCTCTATGTACTGGCCACAGGCCATAATTAAGGGCACCACTCAATGTGTTGTGAACGCCTTCTAGAGGGTGTTCAAAATGGTTCAAATGGCTCTGAGCACTATCGGACTTAACATCTGAGGTCATCAGTACCCTAGAGCTTAGAACTACTTAAACGTAACCAACCTAAGGACATCACACACATTCATGCCCGAGGCATGATTCGAACCTGCGACCGTAGCGGTCGCGCGGTTCCAGACTGAAGCACCTAGAATCGCTCGGCCACATCGGCCGGACTCTAGAGAGTGTAGCGATGTAGGTATGCGATAGTGCTGTTGGGGTCTGACTTGTTGTTAGGCTGTGGTACAAGAGACGCAGATAAAGAAATTCTTCAAAATGCTTTCCATTATGTACTATTTATAGCTAAAAATGTAATTTCATCGGTTTTTTGCTCTAGTTCGCCAAAGATGGTAGCACGCACTGAAACGTTCCCATGTTGCCACAATTGCCACAGTTTCTGGTTTGTGTTGGTGTTTGGGCCGCCTTACAGTGTGTGACCATAAAACCATGACTGTAGCATGGAAGAAAGTGTTGAGTATGATCGCTGGCGCCAAAGACTCAGGCATATATCTTGCCCTCTGACGCTGATGTTCTTTGATCTGCTTATGTCGAACCAGATACATTTTTTGGCGACCGGCGATCAGCGAGACGGACTGAAACTATATATACGTGAGATACACATAGGTCGGGATCGCTTCGCGTTTTTTTAATTTTCTTTTCCCTTTTTTTCCCTCAGGGTCCTGGCTCATACTTTAGAGTGCTATTAGAGATGGGCTGCGGCTATCGAAAGGTGGAAGTTGGGGCATGATTATCACGTGCCGTAGTTCCTTGGATAACAAATGCATTGTATGAACACTGGTGTGTGTCATACCATGTGGTTTTAAATCATATTTTGTTAAAATATACAAAAGTTTTTCAAAAATATTTTTATGGTCTAGATCACATATACAAGAATTAACATATGATGAAGAGACTAGTTTCACTTGTCAGTGCAAGCATCCTCAGATAATGCTCCTATTAGACGCAGGTTAAAAAAAACCATATCATGGGACAACTTACGCAAGTATCAGGCGTAAGTTAAATAAGAAAAAAGAGACACGTTCCGTACGTAGCTCGTATGAGATGCAGGTTGAACAGAGCTAGATAAAAAAATATTGTTTTAAATGCTAATCACTATTAGTGCTCTTGTATATCATAATTACGGTAGTGCTGTGATTGCTGTTGGAATGTATTCTCATCCAAGCACCTCTTAAAACTAAATAGAAGTGGAACATAAACATTTTACGCTTACGATACAACAAAAGTTGACCTCATTAGTCGGATTGAGAAAGATGAGAATAAAAATATGTTTATGGAAGAATGTAAAGTTGGTTCTTCAACAATCTATAGCATTAAAAAAAAATAAATGCCAACTTCAGAAGTTTGCTTCCCAGACAGTTGTAGTAAAAGTCACTGAATTACGAAAAACTACGAAAAAGCACAGAACAGATCATTTGGATGAAATTTTGTAACAGTGTTTCTGTACTAAAAGGTCTGAAGGAAAATCTGTAACTGGACCTATGACTGTGGAAAAGATAATCAGTTGTGCGATGATTTGGGGTTGTCAGAAGCTGAACGTGTATTTTGTTAGGATTGTCTATACCAATTAAAAACTCGTTATGAAATACGGAAGCTTGACGTAGGTGGGAGTTACGATCGACAGATCAAAATACACATGAAGAATCCAAAGAATTTCTTTGCAGTTTTGTTAAACACCGTAACTACTAATCATATCTACAGCGCCGATGGAAAGGGCCTACTTTGGCGTTGTTTTACCAGTTCAACTGTGGAAAAAAGATGAAAGGGGAGCCAAAGAAAAGAAATAAAGGATCGATTGACAGTTTCTGTGTGTTCAAACACTTCAGATGGCCTCTTGTTCACTCTTTGGCAACTACAAACAAACCAAGGGCTTTTAAAGGCGTTTTAAATTTACATGAAAGTTTTTGGAACTCATTCCAATGCATGGATGCCTTCAGAACTGTTTGAGGACTGGTTTTTCCACAATTTCGTACCTTCTGTAAGAGACAAAGTAAAAAGCTGGTGTACCTGAACGGTGCAGGGTTGTACTGTTGCTAGATAACTGTAGAGCCCATCTTCCAGCACCTGAATTCATCTCAGGGACTGCATCAGCCACTTATCCTCCAGCAAACGTTACTTACCTTATTCAGCCAATGGATCAGGGAGTAACACAAAACTTCATGTGTTTTTACAGAGCTTCTTTTTCTTCAAGAGCTTGCATATTCAGATTGTTCAGTGGTAGATTTTCAAAGAAAAAAAAGAAGGAAATTGACATTGAAGATGGTGTTTTTGGAACTGCTTTGTCTTGGAAGAAAGTTAAACCTGCTAGTCTTCGGAAGTCTCGACGAAAACTCTGGGCAAAAGTCTATGAAGCAGAAACAGACTAAACTATTCCAATCGAAAATGATACTGTTGTTCAACTGTTATATGTTGCTCATAACTGCATAAGAAATTTGCTGCGAGATGATGTTTTGGACTAGACAGGCATTGACGATAAAGAACCTGCAGTCGATGAAATATCAAACGAACTGATAGTAGAAAGAGTGATATGACCACAAGAAGAACTTCAGCTACCAGATATTGGAGGCTATGAAGGAGAAGGAGCTGACATAACAAACTCAACATGTCCATCTATCTGAAATGAAGCAGCTGCCGTTGATTAACAAAACAGCAAGGTGTAGACCACTGCAGAACTTGCCAGTTTGTGTACTGTAGGTAACGCGTTTTTGAAGAATTTTTTTCTTTATTGTGATTTCATTCCCCTGCCCCATATGGGAAGGGGAGGGCTGTCAGCGGCACAATCCGCCGCCTTTCAGCCGAGTGACATGACAACTAAAACAAGAATAAAATGTTACATACACAAGGCGATAAAAAAGGGGAATATAAAACAGAGTAATGGGAGAAAATGGAGATAAAAATACACTGACATGGAGACGTTCATGGGGGACAGTTAAAAAGTCACCAGAAAGTTTAAGAAACACAGTTGGCGATTCTTAAAACACAGAGAAGACACTGAATGGATATGCACAGGTTAAAAGTCGGCCACAGTAATAAAAACACTCCAGAACAACACACTTAAAACCCACTTGGAGCACACACGACGAAGAATAAAACTGCCAGGTGGGACCTGCCGAGGGAAAGGTCAGAGAGGATGGAAAAGGAGGGGAGAGCAGGGGGCAACAGGGGAAGCAGCGAGATGGAAGAGAGTAGGGGCATCAGCAGGTACACTAAGAGGCAAGAGACACGTGGGGCGGGAGATGAAGAGGGAAGACAAGACAGGACGGGGTGCAGAGACACTGAAGGGGAGCACAAGAGAGGGAGGAGGGAGGGGGAGGAGTGGGAGCCCTGAGGAGGAGGGAGGAAGATGGGGTTAGAGTTGGTAGGAAGGGTAGATGTCAGGGCGAAACTCATCATCTGGGAGGGGTAGATTGTGGAAGTTGTGTTGGGAAAGGAGATGGAGGATGTGGAGATGGAGAGAGGGTGGGGCACAACGGTAAAGGTGCGGCAAGTGGTTGGGGGTGGAGAGGAAGGGAGACACCAGGGGGTGAGGGGGATCAAGGCGGCGGACATTATACAGTGTGCGGATGTGTTCAAGGAAAAGGAGAAGGTGGGGGAAGGCGATGAGGTCATAGAGGATGCGCATGGGGGATGGAAGGCAGATGCGGAAGGCGAGGCGGAGTGCATGGCGTTCGAGGATTTGGAGGGCTTTATAGAACCGGGGAGGGGCGGAAATCCAAGCTACGCTGGCATAACAGAGGGTGGGGCGGATCGAGGATTTGTAGGTGTGAAGGATGCAGACCCTACGTCTGGCCGGACAGGAGTTTCAGGAGGTGGAGGCAGTTGTGAGCTTTGTTTTGGATGGTAAGGAGATGGGGAGTCCATTGAGGTAGCGGTCGAGTGTGAGGCCAAGGTATTTGAGGGTAGGAGTGAGGTGGGTAGGACGGCAATAAATGGTGAGGTAGAAATCAGGGAGGCAGAAGGAGTGGGTGGTGCGGCCTATGATGATCGCCTGGGTCTTGGAGGGATTGATACGGAGGAACCACTGGTTGTACCAAGCGTTGAATTGGTCAAGGTGGGTTTGGAGGGTACGTTGGGCTGTTGAAGGGTAGGATAAAGGGCTAGAAAGGCGGTGTCATCAGCAAACTGGAGAAGATGCACAGGTGAGGGAGGTTTGGGCATATCAGCAGTGTACAGGAGATAGAGGAGAGGGAAAAGGACAGAACCTTGGGGCACGCTAGCAGAGGGATAGAAAGTACAGGAGTTGGAATTGTGGATAGCCACATAGGAGGGACGATGGGAGAGGAAGGAAGCAACGAGATGGACGAAGTTGATGTGGAGAGCATAGGTCTGGAGTTTGAAGAGGAGCCCGGGATGCCAGACGGGGTCATAGGCTTTCTGGAGATCAAGGGAAACAAAGATAGCGGAGCGACGGGAGTTAAGTTGGAGGGAAAGAAGATTGGTAAGGTTAAGGAGCTGGTCGTCGGCAGAGAAGGAAGGCCGGAAGCCACATTGGGTAAGGGGAAGGAGGTGGTGCTGGTTAAGGTGGCGATGAATATGATGAGAGAGGATGGCCTCGAAGACCTTACTGAACACGGAGGTGAGGCAGATGGGACGATAGGAAGAGGTATCAGAGGGGGGTTTGTTAGGTTTAGGGAACAGCAGGACACAGGAAGTCTTCCACAGGTCGGGGTAAAATCCAGTGGAGGACATTGTACAGGGTAGCAAGGACAGACAGGAAGGATCGGGGGGATTCCTTGAGGTGGCGATAGGTGACGCCATCATGACCAGGGGCAGTGTTGCTTTTGGAGAGGAGGACAAGTGTGATGTCTTGTGCGGTGATGGGAGTGTTGATGTCTGAGGGGGTAACCGATCCAAGTACTGGAAGCTAGGGGCGAGCAGGGCGACAGAGGTGTCAGTGCGGTCAAGGACAGTGGGGAAGAGGGAGTAATCAAAACGGGGATCGCCAGGAATGGAGAAGACCTCAGATAGGTGGGAAGCAAAATGGTTAGCCTTACTGAGGTTGTCAGGAAAGGGTCGATCATCATGGAGGATGGGGTAATGCAGGGTGGGATGGCTACCAGTAAGACAGTGGAAGGCTGACCAGTGCTTGGAGGAGTTGACAGGGAGGGTGGGGTTGAGGCGTGTGCATGTCTGGCGCCAGTCCTAGCGTTTCTTTGCTGTAAGGATGTTCCAGATGTGTCGCTGTAATTGCCGGTGCGCTGTAATTGCCAGTGGCGGGCGAGAGTATCCCGGTCACAGGTGCAGAGGAAGGAGAGGTAGAGCCTGCGTGATTCACGCAGAAGGACGCCCTGTGAAGGAAGCTTAGGGTGGTGAGGGTGGATGAGTTTGGTTGGGACATGAACCTCCACAGCCTCAGTGGTGGTCTTCTGAAGGAAGGAAGAGGCATGGGTGATGTCAGCAGAGTGGAGAAAGGTGAGGGGGTGGCTTTCGACCTGTAAGGCAACGGATTCCTGGTAGGCATCCCAATTGGCATGGTGACAGTCATGGACAGACTTTGGAGGGGCAGCTGGATGGGTGGCTGCAGGGGTGGGATGGGTAGAGGAGATGGTGAGAAGGACAGGGAGATGGTCACTACCAACGGGTTCGAGGACATCAATGGCAAAGCGACCAAGGAGGTTGGGGGAAGTGAGGATAACATTGGGGGTGGAGTTACTTTCAGGACTGGTGTGCTGTGGGAGGGCGACAGGGTCACCATTGAGGGTGGCAAGGAACTGACGCCACCACCAAAGAGTGGCAGGGTCATGTGTGTGGATGTTGAGGTCTGCGGCGATCACATACGTGGAGAAGGTATGGTCAACATGGGAAATGAAGTCAAAGGGGAGAGGAGCTGTGGGGCGGATACAGATAGTGGCACAGGTGATAGTGAGGGAGGGAAAAAATAGGCTGAGGAGAAGGTGTTCGGTCGGGTCATTGAGGAGGGGTTGTGGCCGGACAGGGAAATGCTTGAGGTGGCCTATAGCGATCCAACCCCAGGCTAGGGGAAGGGGATTGTCAGTGCGGTGTAGGAGATAGGGGGAGGTGCGGACAACATGGTGGGGTTGGAGGAAGGTTTCATTAAGGATGAAAGAGTCAACCTGGTGCTGGGAGAGGGTATGCATGAAGAGGTATTTGTTTGCAGGGAGGGAGCGAATGTTGAGGTAGAGGAGACGATACTGTTGACACACCAGGAGGTTGGAGGTGGAAAGGATGCGGGAAGGGGAGAGAGGGGCTTAAATGAGGGTGTCGAGGCGGGTGAAGGTAAAGTAGGCCTGGTTGTGGGAGTAGGTGACGTATGTGTTTAAGTGGAAAACAGAGCGGGCGGCAAGGGAAATCTGCTGGAGTGTGTTGGGGCACTGGAAGGGGTGGATGTTCTGCAGGACGATGGTGAGGAACCGAATGATGTCTTCTGGTGTAGGGGGAAGGCGGAGGGAATTGTTAGGGTGGATGGCTGGGTCGATGGGGCGAATGGGGACAGTGAGCTCAGGGTTGGTGGAAGGGGGTTTGGCTTTGCATTTGGAGGAATAGGTGGGGTGAGGTTCATTGCAGGTGTTGCAGGAAGGGGGGAGGCGAGGTTGGGACACTGTTTAAGGAAGTGGGAGGCTTTACAACGAAGGCAGGTGGGTGGGTTCTTGCAGTATTGGGTGAGATGGTCGTTGTACAGGAGACAGCACTGGCAGCAGTAGGATTGAGGAGGGGAACAGGACAGGTCAACAGGGCGGCGGCGGTGGAAAATCAGGGCTCCCTGCGTGAGGAGGTGGTCGATGGAGGAGGCGGACTCTGTAAATATACACGTGAGGAAAGTAGGGCCAGAGGAGTTGTAAATATGGCAGGCTGAGCGGACTTCCAGGGCGGGGTGAGCATTCAGTTCCACCAACCCTCAGCCTCTGTGACCACAGGGCTGAGTTTGGTGATGACGGCAGTGAGGGTCAGTGGACGACGAGGGGGTTGGGGCTGACGAGGAGAGGAGGATGTAAGGAATGGGGTGAGGGATGCATGGGGCCCAAAGGTTATGCGGGGAAGGTGCCGGGGGAGATCAGTATGGAAAGAGGGAGAGGGAGACTTGATGAGAACAGATTCTCTGCGAGGGATAAGTTGGGTGATGGCAGCACCGGGGATGTACTTCCAGATTTCAAGGGTGAGGGTACGAGCATCCAGGAATTTCAGATCAGGGTAGGCTAGGACGAAGGTATACAGGGAGGAGGCTGGAGAGGAGGGAGGTGGGGTGGTATCCATGGCGGGGTCAGAGGGAGGTGTGGTGGGCAGCGGCTTTTTGAATGAGGGAGTAGAGGAGAGGTCGCCACTGGGCCGTTTCGAAGATTTTTTTGCGGGTGTTGCCTGGGAGGAGGGCTGAGGGACTGGATGGATGGGGAGGTGGTGGGAGGCAGGGTCCTCCTGTGAGGCAGTAGCACCGGCTGAGAGGGTAGGGCGCTCTGTGGCGGCGACTGTGGCGCGGCGGGCGGTGACTCGGGCAGGGGAAGCAGTGGTAGTTGCAGGGGGGAGGGGGGGGAGAAGTCGTCTCGGCGGGCGACAGGAGTGGGAGGGGGGTGGGAAGAGGGGCAGGGGCAGGAGCAGCAGCAGGTGCAGGAGCACGGGTAGGAGCAGGAGTGACATACAGGTGGGGATGCAGTGATGGGGAGGAGATAGATGGGGAGGAGACTGTGAGTAGGGGAGGTGGATGAGACGGGTTAATCCCAGAGGAAGCACTCCATGATGTTACAGTGGGGGCAGGTGAAGGGGAGGTGTAGATGACGGTGGTAGTTGGGGTGTCCATGATTGCAGGCAGTGTTCCACGGGCGACAGGAGACGCCGAAGTACAAAGGGAACTAAAACGAGGGGTGGCGACGAGCACTGGGCGGCGGCGAGCACAGGGAGACGGCGGCAGCGGCGGCGGCGGCAGCAGCAGCAGCAGTAGCAGCGAGCACCGAGAGACGGCGACCAGGCGGCGAGCACCGGTGGGCGCCGGCGACCGGACGGCGGGCAGCAGTGACGGCGTGCAGACGGGCATCAACACGACAGGCACGGTTGGGGCTTTTCCACGTCGAAGATACACCCTGAGAGTAGCCCAGGCAGTGTGAGTCCTCGATCAGGAACTGAGGGAATCCAACCCTCGAGTGACGCGTTTTTGGAGAAAAAATCGGGCACAAAAAAAACAAAAGGACATTAGCGAAAACAGTGGGCCAACTAAAACATTCATATTTCTTTACGTACTACACGAATATGTAATAAAAAATGGGGGTTCCTATTTAAAAAAACGCAGTTGATATACGTTTGACTTACGGCAGCGTCATCTAGCGGGTCAACCATAGCGCCATTTGATTTCCTCCTTCAAGCTAGACGAGCTTTGTTCTTTGTAGTTTTTTCGTTTCACACTTATTTCGTGAGATATTTGGCCCGGTCACTATCAATGGACCACCCTGGTTGTCCTGTCCGGAACAAATTCTTGACTTAAAACTAATCCTTAGACACCAAAGGATATCTAGTAACAATATTGTATGTACATTTGAAGATTTTAAAAAGGCTCACGACTCAGTTGATCGTGAATCTCTGTTCCAAATTTTAAAAGAACAAGGGCTAGATAATAAAACTCTAACACTGATTAAGGAAACGTTGACCGACAGCAGATCTGAAGTTAAATTCATGGGAGAAATTTCTGAACCATTTGAAATAAAGACTGGTGTTAGAGAGGGAGATGGACTCTCTCCATTGCCGTTTAATTGTGTTTTGGAAAAGGTAATTACAGAATGGCGAGACCAAAAGTTGATTCAGAATATAGACCAATCAATCAAATTAGATAGAAGTGATATTAGAGTAGATTACCTCGCCTTTGCAGATGATCTGGCAATTTTAACTATGGATGTTACCACAGCTCAAAAACAAATTGAAATTCTTAAAGAAGTCTCGGAAAAGGTAAGGCTACAAATATCATTCAAAAAAACGGAATACATGACATACAACAAAGAAGCACCAAAGTTTTTGAACACGAAATATGGAAAAATAAAAAGGGTACCTCAGTTTATATATCATCTACCTGTCTTCCCAGTGATGTGTTGTGTTCAGTTAAGTGTTTCCAAATCTGGTATCAAGATATTGCCGTACTGTCAGCATATAGTGCGCAGTACCACCATCCTGCCGTAACAATTCTGGAAAATCATCTATATTTTGTAGCCGTGAAAGAAGGGATATTAGTGTAGCTCCGGCTCGGGCAGGGGAATGGTAGCGAAAGAAACTGGCCATGTAGAATTTTGGAATACGTTTTATGATAGCGTATTACGATACTTCTGGAGACCAAAATCTCCTTTTCAGGAATCCGCAAGCATTCCGCAAACAACGATCTTGTGATGCCCAGCTCACTCTGTTCATTAACGAGAGCCAGAAAGAAGGTTCGTGCCGTGATTCCTGACTGCCAGAAGTCATACGATACTGTTCCGCACTGTCGCCTAAAGAAAAAATAATTAGAGCGTACGATATATGACAGGATAGAAAATATTCTAGCAAACAGAGCACTGTAGGTCAGTGTCAACGGAGAGAAATCTTCAGACGTAAAAGTAGCTTCGGGTTTACCCCAAGGAATTATTATAGGACAAGTGCTTTTCACAGTATGTTACGTGTATAAATGACCTATTGGGTCTTTTCGCAGGTAATGCTGTTACACAAGTTGAGTCAGGAGGAAAGGTTCATACTTTGATGGGTGGTAGTATAAGTGATTCCGAACAAAAAACATCATATGATATATGAACAAGTGTCCTGCTCTTAACAGTTTCTGAATAAAGTAATGAAAACAGTGGGGAACAGGACGAATGCAGATGATAGTAAATGAAAAGTTGTGCTCGAATGCTTTAATTGTCTGTATTTCCTCACAAAAGATGTTCAATAAGTCTACCGTCAACTGCAATGCATTTTGCAGCTCTTGTAGACAGCGGCTATGTTGCTGATGCGAGCTCATTCGTAGGGTCCTTTACTTTCAGCACAAGCGTGTAAAATACGAGCGGGAAGTGCCTCTTCTGTGTCCACTTCGCGCTTGTAGACTTCGTTCTCAAACCAACCCCACAAACAGCAATATAATGTAGTAAGATCGGGTGACCTCGGTGGCCAAGAAATGACTCCACGCCGACCGATCTGATGTCCAGGATACGTTTCAGTGAGGTATTGTGTCACTGGCCGTACGAAATGTACGGGAGCTTCGTCGTGCTGAAAATAAGAGGATGGTTTGAAAAGTTCTCGGAATCACCATGAGAGGTCAGCACTAGCGCAAAGAGTTCTTCAAGTTATATTATTTGGACTGTTGCCTGTAAACATGTAGCACGTCAGTGCTCTTGGAAGAGAGTTTTGGCGGTGACGTGGCTCTGTTGTTGTTCCCGCGTAGTGATTTGAGAAGATAGAAAAAATCGAGATTCAGCAGTGATTAAGTACTTCGTAAAGAAAGGTATGAGAGCAAAGGACATTCATGCCGATTTCCAGAATATACTGGGGAACTCTACTCCTTCATATTCAACTGTTGCCAAGTGGACAAATGAATTTAAATTTGGTCGGGACATCTTAGATGATGATCGGTGCAGTGGTCGGGCAAGATGTGTCACTACTCCAGAAATCATAGCAGAAGAGAACAAAATGGTCATGGACGATCGCCGAATTAAAGTGCGTGAAATTTCTCACGCTTGCCAGATGTCATCTGAAAGGGTATACCACATTTTAACTGAAGAATTAGAAATGAAAAAATTATCTGCAAGATGGCTGCCGCGACTCTTGACGTGTGCCCGCACATATGTGCCGTCGCCATGCCAAAATTACACGAACTAAGGTACGAATTGTTGCCATACTCGCCTTATTCACCTGATGTGGCTCCGTCCGACTTCCATATCTTCCCAAAACTGAATATTTTTCTTGATGGACGAAGATTCAATTCAAACTATGAATTGATATGGCTCTGAGCACTATGGGACTTAACATCTATGGTCATCAGTCCCCTAAAACTTAGAACTACTTAAACCTAACTAACCTAAGGACAGCACACAACACCCAGCCATCACGAGGCAGAGAAAATCCCTAACCCCGCCGGGAATCGAACCCGGGAATATGAATTGATAGCCAGAGTTGACAACTATTTTGCAGGCCTGGAGGAAACTCATTTCCGAGATGGGATCAAGGCAATGGAACATCGTTGGACCAAGTGCATTAATCTATAAGGAGACAACATTGAAAAATTTAAAAAAAATGAGTGGTGTAACCACTTTTTTTCTATTCCGTTCCGAGAACTTTTCGAACCACCCTCATATGTACGACGTCGTGTTGCCAAAGGAATATTCTCCAAGTATTCTGGTAACACATTTTGGAGGAAATCGAGATACCGCATTCTATTAAGAATGTTATCTAAAACAACTGGACCGACGAGTTAGTCATCAGTAATAAAAACGTATTGATATGGTCAGTAAAGACAACACTACGAAGCGTAATGCCGCTTCGATTTTACGAGGTCTGTTAAAAAATCCGGAACTTTGTCCACAAAAGTTTTCTACACTTGCCTTTTACTTATTGTGCATCATCTCCTTCGAAATACTCTCCTCCACAATGGATATACGCCTCCCAACGCCGTTTCCACTTCCGGAACGCCTCTTGATGGATTGCGCAAAGCACCGTTTGCGAATTTTCTTTTGTCTCGACTACAGTAGCAAATCTTCATCGTTTCAACGGGGATTTCAACTTTGGAAATAAAAAGAGCTTCGCAGGAGCCATGTCTGAAGAGTACGGAGGATTAGGGGGCACAGTGATTTCGTTTTTTTGTGCAATAGTCACGCATCAACAAGGATGAATGTATGTGCATTATCGTGATACAAGAACCATCAATTGTCTCGACACATTTCGGGCCGTTTCCGTCTCACATATTCTCGCAGGTGTCGCAACGTGTCTCGGTAGTACCATCGATTAAGGATTTCTCCCTGTGGCACGAATTCAAGATGAACCAATCCTACAAAGTCAAAGAAAACTATCAGCATGGTTTTGACATTTGACCTGATCTGACGATCTTTTTTTGGTCTTGGAGAATCTTTCCGGACCCATTGTGAAGGCTGAACCATGGTCTCAACATCATAACCGTAGACCCACGTCTCATCACCACTTATGATTCTCTTGAGGAACACCTCGTTCTCATTTGCACGATCCAAAAAGTCTTCATAAACTGCGAGGGAAACGTCTTTCTCGTCTTGACTCGAGGGCTGTGGGACGAACTTGGCGGCAACACGACGCATACCAAGATGCTGTGTCAGGATTTAATGAAATGATCCAACTGAAATGTTACATTTTTCTGCAACCCCTGGGACAGTGAGTCTTCGATTGGCACCCACTGTTTCGTTGACATTCCTGACATGAGCGTCGTCGGTAGACGTCGAAGGGCGTGCTGAACGAGGGTCATCTTTACTTCCTTTCGGCCATTTTCAAACATTGTGGACCGTTCGTAACACCGAGTACGGCTTAAGCACTCATTGCTGTAGACTTCCTGCATCATTTGGCGTGTCTCTGTAAAGGTGTTCTTTCACGCTAAATTTAATGCAGACGCGTAGCTCCTCTAGCGTTGCCATCTCGAAATTCGCAAACTGTGCGGCACAACGTTCTACTCAATACGGCACTGAACAATAACTAACAGACATACAACAATGGAACTGCCAGCAACTATGCATTAAACACAGGAGTGTGCAGGAATGCCAACCGCATTTCGGCCCACCTTACTATTGGCGCGTAATTACGAATGTCCCGGAATTTTTTGAAATACTTCGTTTTAGCAAGCGAGTGCTGGTGAAGCAGGACATGCGACTGACACCTGTGTTTTTCAAACAGCTGCTTGTCGCATACGGTTAAGACAGAGCTTTACGTTCAAGTTGTTTGTACAGAATCACCAATACTACCACCTCTCAAGGGGTGTACCTTCCCTCCTGATCCACCTTTTATACAGAGAAGTCACAACGCTAGAAAATTGCAGCGAAATGTAGGAAGAACGGGAGACGATATGGAACATTTTGCGGTTAAAATAAAGCGGGTCCAATCGGTTTCCGTTTCCAAACAAGACGTCTGCTAGCCTTCTCACTGGCCTAATACCGAGGAGATCTATTTATAAACAAACACGAGGGTGGACTTCTACAATGTAAATTGTTGTGCTGAAACCAGGGAACTTCCCTGCACCACATCGTGCGCATCTTAATAAAATTATCCATTCTCAATGTGGGTTCCCTCAATGTCGCCACTATCCAGTTGTAGTAAGTTGCACAACTTGCAAATAGTTAAACTATCATCTTTGCGAGACCTTCAACTTTTTACTCTCATTACGAGACACGGAGGGAACGCCGCAGAGCGTACTTTCCTAGAAAGGTCAACCAACACGTTGCTTCTCCCTACTTCCTTCTCGCAAAAATACAATGAAGGTAAAATGAGAGAGATCGGAGCCCATGTGGACGATTCGCGACTGGAGCAGGAAAAAGAGGAAGTAAAAGTGGTACACCAAGTACCCTCCGCCACACACCACAAGGTGGTTTGTGGAGTGTAGATGTAGATATAGATGTATCTCGTAATTAACCATAACCGAATTATTGAAACTGCGGACAACTTAAATCTGGATGGCCGCGCCGTCCTGCCAAATACAACTCGTTCAGAAATAGTTCCTAGGAAAAAGAGACCAGTTGCACATAGTCGGCAACCGTCTCGTAGAAAAAAACTGGACCCACGACTCTGTCTTTAACTAATTTATGTCTCACCGCGAATTATCACTTTCTTTGATCAGAAGACATGGAGCAGTTAGAATTTTTTAATGAGTAGTGCACAGTGATCAAGCAGTTGTTCTCCCTAGAAAGGCATAAAGTCTTCACTAAACAGAACTTCCGAGTGAAGCGTCTCATTGTTCTCGCAGTGTTTGTCAGTTCTCCAACTGCAGTCGTTTTATTCGGATTCCCTTCACCTTAACGCAGAAAGAGTTGCATTTGTACGAACGTCTGCTAAAGAGACACACCACTATTATACGGCATGCCCTGTAGTCGACTCCTTTTTCAGGCGTATTTAACGAACATTCTGATAATTTTGCCAGAAACATTTTTTGGTGTGTTTCTATAAATTCTATTATTATGAACTCTGTCTCTTGACATTGACGTATTACTGAGTTACTGCGTAATAACATTGACGATCTGAGAGCTTTATTGTCGGTTTTCGCAATATATTGAAGGAAATTGAAAAGCTTTAAAAATACTGACGCCAACTCGATATGTTGCGCAATTTTTGCACCGTGTGAGGGTAATATTACGCCATACACGTCTGTTCCTGCCGAGGCTTCGTGATTTGCGGACGTTAAACAACTGATACAGCGACGCCATAAGCATATTGAATACATCAGGACAGGCAGATGAAAGGAGTCATCAATTGAAATGCTTTGAGGAGAGTAGTATGATTACATAGTTATCACTTAATCAATAATTAACAGTAGAACATCCGACAAAAGTGTTTATGTGCAGGGAAATAATACTGCAACTGCTTATTTGTCCGTTTTGGAACCTTGAATTCTCTATTTCAGGAATACATAACATCACTATCTACCGATCCTCTAGAATTATATATCTTACTGTTTCAAGGTTTATAAATCGCTTCTAGCGTTGTGGTAAGTGAAATCCGACGAATGTATCAATAATATCTTTTCTGTGTACGTAAGGTGTAACGAAATTCACCGATTCGTTGAAAGATTCCTCGTTCATCCATAAATTATCCCAATAGACTCTGCTGCAAATTCTCTTAAAATGTTAGTATGGGCGTGTATAGAACGCCTTCCAAGCAACTTTTTCGCCTATCGCCTCTTCGTCTTGCGTCTCTTTTTGCAGCACGTCGCGACTGCAGTAGCAAATACTGTACATGCGAGTTCTACATCCTCGAACGCCGACATGTTCGCTACGAAGACTGTGTTCTAACTGATGCATCCTCGACATAAATATTCAGTAATAATATTGTGCCCTCTTGACCTCGTACTTTCGCGCAATATTGGACACAATATTACTGCGCACTAAATATTGAGCGTGTTCCACCTCGCAAACCACGTCGCAGTCATTCCGGCTACGCCTGCCACGCAATGGTTTCTCGATCCGAACAAAGAAGAAGTCATGGGTGCCATATCAGGAGAATACGTGGGGGAGGCAAAATTTGACAACCCAAACAACCACCATGTGCGACTCAGTAGTGTGCCGAATAAACTTGGACGACTCCCTGCGACACTTGGTGTTGACATCCTCACTTAACACCGTCAGGCGATTTCGGTGGTACGCCTATGCTCCTGTGACGATTTGGCCGTTGTGAGCGTAATCTGTTAGCACCACACCATTACAGTCCCAGAGAACACTCAGCGTCACCTTGCTCAGTGATTGTTGACTCTACGTCGTTTTCGGCTATGGTGAAACCACATGTTTCCACCGCTTGCTCTGTTTCTCTGTCTCGGTGTCGTAGTGATAGCACTTGTCCGTGGCATTTCGGCGGCTATAGAAGCCCCGTGGATTCGCCTGACACAAGTCCAACATTTCCGCTACTGCCTCGATGTTGTGAATTGGCGCAGGCAGTGGTGGAGTCCAACGGACGGCGACTTTTGTCATGGTCTACATCTACATATACATGGCTACTTTTCAATTTACAATTAAGGGCCTGGAAGAGGGTCCATCGAACTACATTCAACCTATTTCTCTACCGTTCCACTTTCGAATACAGCGCGGAAGCAACACTTAAACGAAAAATGTCGTATTACCGACTTGAACTGCTGGTGAAATACCTTATGTACACCAGTATCAGTCGCCTGACCAGCATCGGATTCATAAAGTACGCACAGAATCATGTTAGATGAAATACAGAATCATTATATAAATTACGTCGTCTATCTATAAAATCTCCTAGCACAATGTTTATAGACTGGTGACAATTTATATTACAATATGATGATAGTGTATTATTCATGGTTTTATCACCTGACGTTAGTGATTTTATATTTCGTCTAACATGATGCTTTTATGAACCTGCTGATGATCAGGCGACTGAAGATGGTTCTATAAATAAAGTTTTTTACCAGCAGCCCAAGGCGGTAATGTGACATTCTTCAAATATATATATATGACCTACAGGGCACCACATCCTGAAAATATACTGAACACCTAAATCTTTCCGTGCCAGCTCTGTTTGTTCTTATTTTATTACAATGAATATTTCTCCCTGTGTAGATGGGCGCCAATAAAATATTTTCGCATTCGAAGGAAAAAGCTGATGGCTGTAATTTCATGAGAAGATTCTGACGCAACGGAAAAGCAGTTGTTTTAATGATTGCCACCCCAGCTCACGTATCATATGCGTGGCGTTCTCTCCACTATTTCGTTATAATGCAAAACGAGCTACTCTTCTTTGAACTTTTCCGATGTCCTCCGTCAGTCCCATCTGATGCGGATCCCACAACGCACAACAGTACTCCGGAAGAAGGCGGACAAGCGAAGTGCAGCCAGCCTCTTTAGTAGATCCGTTGCATCATCTAAGTGTTCTGCCAATAAATCACAGTCTTTAGTTCGCTTTTCCGGCGACGTTATCTAAGTGATCGTCCCAATTTAAATTTTTCGTAATTTTAATTCCTAAATGCCTAGTTGAATTCATAGCCTTTAGATTTGTGCGATTTATCTTGTAAGCGAAATTTAGCGGATTCCTCTCAGTACTCACGTGATGATCTCACACTTTTGATTATTTATATCAGTTGACACTCTTCGCCGGCCGAAGTGGCCGTGCGGTTCTAGGCGCTGCAGTCTGGAACCGCGAGACCGCTACGGTCTCAGGTTCGAATCCTGGCTCGGGCATGGATGTGTGTGCTGTCCTTAGGTTAGTTAGGTTTAACTAGTTCTAAGTCCTAGGGGACTAATGACCTCAGCAGTTGAGTCCCATAGTGCTCAGAGCCATTTGAACCATTTTTGACACTCTTCGCACCATTTTTAAATGGCAGCAGCATCTGCAAATAATGTAACAGGGCTGCGCTGATTGTCTCCTAACGTTTTTGCATGGAGCAGGAACGGTAGAGGGCTTATAACACTGCAGTGGGGAACGCCAGGTATTACTTCCGTTTTACTCGATGACTTTCCGTCGATTATTACGAGCTGTGACTTTTCTGAGAGGAAATCACAAATCCAGTCGCACAACTGAGACGATGACCTGTAGTCACGCAAATCAACATGAGCAAGATGGAAAATTGATCCAAGACTGATTTTCATTGTTTCCACTGTCGTCTCGATTGTGATATGCTGGTCCTCTGCCACAGATTCTCCACAGAAAGACGCTCTGCCGCTTCGTTCTTCGTCGTTCGACTAGTTTCGCCAGACAGCAAGCGTCTGTGCGACCTACACGATGTGTCGTATGACGGTGCGTTGCTGTCGTGTACCTCCATCAACTGAGCGTTGATTGTCGCAGCGGTTTTTTCCCTTCAAATGCAGAAAATGAATTACCACAAGATACTCCACTATTATTAAAGGACTACATCACTTAGTTTCGACTCCTCTTAAGGTGCGTTTTCATGGCAATGTTTATCGACAATAGCGTTCAGTCAACACTGCCGCAGTGTGGCTACAATATACGACAATTTTGTTATGAAGCTGGGCGATAATGCTCACGTTGTAGGTTCTTGTAAGTAGTTGAGGACGTATTGCCGAGGGATTGAAGGTGTTATCCATCTAGGATGGAGAACATTTCATGTTGCAAGGGCACATCTATCTCTGTCCTTGTCTGTAAATACTTCCCTCTCGCTTTCAACTTTGTTTTGTTCTTCTCTCACCGAAAATGCTTGAGGCACATATCTGAGCGAAGAAACACGGAGATTACGAAAGTCATAGGATGGCGATATGCACATATACAGAAGGCGGTAGTATCACGTACACAAGGTATAAAGGGGCAGTGTACTGGCGCAGCTGTCATTTGTAGTTAGGTACGACGGTAACCGAAAAAGTAAGGTCTCCTATTTTTTTATAAGTGCATAGACCTGTTTATTTCTGCCACGGTTAACATCATTTTACAGCTTGAAAATTTAGCTATTTTTCGACATGCATTTTCGATGCATTTTTGTAGACGCTGTGGCAGTTTTTGTATGCCCATGTCATACCAACTAGCCACCATGCTGCGAAGAATGATGCCGCCACTGGCGTGATTGTTGCTTGGTTTCAGGTGTAAAATGGTATGCCCAGGTTTCATCACCCGTGACAGTTAAGTCCACAAAGTAGTCCTGTTCGGCTGCAAGGCTTTGAGGAAATGCGCGGGAAGCATCAACTCGGTGCCGCCTGTGGTCCTGTCAGGATGCGTGGCACCCATCTTGCGCACATCTTCCGGTAGTTCAATGTTTCCGTTAAAATTCTGTGAGCGGTGCTTCGGGAAACTTCAGGAACCAACGTGCAGAGATCATCCAGGGTGATCCGCCGATCTTCAAGCATGCTTTGCTCAACCTTGAACTCTGTCTCCTCAGAAATTGACGGCCTCGCGCTCCTTTGTTCGTCGTGAATTTCGGTCCGACCAGCCGCAAACACTCTACACCACTTATGAACATTTTTGACACCCATGCACGACTCACCATACAGGTCCGTCAATTGGCGATGGATTTCAATCGGAGCAGTGCCCTTTACGTTCAAAAACCGAATAACTGCGCGCAATTCGCACTTGGCGGTAACATCCAACGGCAGCTCCATTCTCAACGGCTGCCAAACCAAGACTGAGCGCCTCAGCGCGGCGTGTGCGTGTTTACACATAACGCGTGAAGCAGTTTTCATAAGAGTGTGACCAACTGCCACACAAACAGAGTTTTGTACTTATAAAGAAATAGGAGACCTTACTTTTGGGATGACCCTCGTAGCTCATATGAAAAGATTTCCGACGTGATCATGGCTGCACCACGGGAATTAATATATTCTGAATGCGGAATGATAGCTGCAACTAGACGCATGGGACTTTGCGTTTCGGAAATCGTTAGGGAGTTGGATACTCCACAGTGTGCGGAGATTACCAAATATCAAGCATTACCTCTCACCACCGACAAAGCAGTGGCCGGGGGCCTTCACTTAACGACCGAGATACAGCGGCGTTTGCGTAGAATTGTCGGTGATAAACAGATTAGCAAAACTGCGTGAAATAGCGGCAGAAATCAGTGTTGGATGTACTACGAGTGCATCCGAAATATGGCATTAATGTGTTATGGTAGCAGACGACGGATGCGAGTGCATTTGCTAACAGCATGACATCGCCTGCAGCGTCTCTCCAGGGCTCATGAGCATATCGGTTGGACCTTACACTACTGGAAAACCGTGGCCTGGCCAGATGAATCCAGATTTCAGATGGTAAGAGCTGATTCTCGAGTTCGAATGTGGCGCAGACCAAACGAAACTATGGGCCGAAGTTGTCAACCAGGCACTGAGGAAGCTGGTGTGTCTCCATAACGTGTGGACTGTGCTCACATGGAATGGACTTCGTCTTCTGGTCCAGTTGAACCGATCATTGACTGGAAACAGTCGTGTTAGGCCACCTGGGGGGCATTTGCAGCCATTCATGAATTTTCATGTTCCCAAAAAACGATGGAATATTAAGGATAACAGCCGGCCGAAGTGGCCGTGCGGTTAAAGGCGCTACAGTCTGGAACCGCAAGACCGCTACGGTCGCAGGTTCGAATCCTGCCTCGGGCATGGATGTTTGTGATGTCCTTAGGTTAGTTAGCTTTAACTAGTTCTAAGTTCTAGGGGACTAATGACCTCAGCAGTTGAGTCCCATAGTGCTCAGAGCCATTTGAACCATTTTATTAAGGATAACAATGTGCCATGTCACCGAACCACTATTGTGCGCGATTGGTTTGAAGAACATTTTGGACAATTCGAGCGAATGATTTGGTCACCTAGATCGCCCGACATGTGTCCCATCGAACATTTACTGAACATAATCGAGAGGTCAGTTCGTGTACAAATCTTGCACGGACAACACTTTCGCAATTATGGACAGCTATAGAGACAGCATGGCTCACTATTTCTGCATGGGACTTCCGTTTTGTTGGATCTATGTCACGTAGAGTTCCTGCACTGTGCTGGGCAAAAGAATGTCCTGTACCATATTAGGAGGTATTCTAAGACGGTTGGCACTTCTATGTAGTATCATCCCGCTTTTTTTCGAAAGTGGATATGTACGTTTAGCCACTTGTAGTGTCGTTTGTTGTATACAGTAACAGAAAAGTTAGCAGATGAGAGAACTAAGAATTTTAAAAATTTGATGTGTCTATGACGGCCTTGGGAGAGCCAGTCATGACAAAACTCTACCATCTGGTGAGCAAGATGTATGAGGCAGGCGAAATACCCCCAGACTTCAAGAAGAATATAATAATTCCAATCCCAAAGAAAGCAGGTGTTGACAGATATGAAAATTACCGAACTATCAGTTTAATAAGTCACGGATGCAAAATACTAACGCGAATTCTTTACAGACGAATGGAAAAACTGGTAGAAGCAGACCTCGGGGAAGATCAGTTTGGATTCCGTAGAAATGTTGGAACACGTGAGGCAATACTGACCATACGACTTATCTTAGAAGAAAGATTAAGAAAAGGCAAACCTGCGTTTCTAGCATTAGTAGGCATAGAGAAAGCTTTTGACAATGTTAACTGGAATACTCTCTTTCAAATTCTGAAGGTGGCAGGGGTAAAATACAGGGAGCGAAAGGCTATTTACAATTTGTACAGAAAGCAGATGGCAGTTATAAGAGTCGACGGACATGAGAGGGAAGCAGTGGTTGGGAAGGGAGTGAGACAGGGTTGTAGCCAATCCCCGATGTAATTCAACCTGTATATTGAGCAAGCACGAGCGAGGTGGCGCAGTGGTTAGACACTGGACTCGCATTCGGGAGGACGACGGTTCAATCCCGTCTACGGCCATCCTGATTTAGGTTTTCCGTGATTTCCCTAAATCGCTTCAGGCAAATGCCGGGATGGTTCCTTTGAAAGGGCATGGCCGATTTCCTTCCCCATCCTTCCCTCACCCGAGTTTGCGCTCCGTCTCTAGTGACCTCGTTGTCGACGGGACGTTAAACACTAATCTCCTCCTCCTCCTCCTCCTCTGAGCAAGCAGTACAGGAAACAAAAGAAAAATTCGGAGTAGGTATTAAAATCCATGGAGAAGAAATAAAAACTTTAAGGTTCGCCGATGACATTGTAATTCTGTCAGAGACAGCAAAGGACTTGGAAGAGCAGTTGAACGGAATGGACAGTGTCTTGAAACGAGGATATAAGATGAACATCAACAAAAGCAAAACGAGGATAATGGAATGTAGTCGAATTAAGTCGGATGATGCTGAGGGAATTAGATTAGGAAATGAGACACTTAAAGTAGTAAAGGAGTTTTGCTATTTAGGGAGTAAAATAACTGACGATGGTCGAAGTAGAGAGGACATAAAATGTAGAATTTCAATGGCAAGGAAAGCGTTTCTGAAGAAGAGAAATTTGTTAACATCGAGTATAGATTTAAGTGTCAGGAAGTCGTTTCTGAAATTATTTGTATGGAGTATAGCCATGTGTGGAAGTGAAACATGGACGATAAATAGATTGGACAAGAAGAGAATAGAAGCTTTCGAAATATGGTGCTACAGAAGAATGCTGAAGATTAGATGGGTAGATCACATAACTAATGAGGAGGTATTGAATAGGATTGGAGAGAAGAGGAGTTTGTGGCACAACTTGACTAAAAGAAGGGACCGGTTGGTAGGACATGTTCTGAGGCATCTAGGGATCACAAATTTAGCATTGGACGGCAGCGTGGAGGGTAAAAATCGTAGAGGGAGACTAAGAGATGAATACACTAAGCAGATTCAGATGGATGTAGGAAGCAGTAAATACTGGGAGATGAAGAAGCTTGCACAGGATAGAGTAGCATGGACAGCTGCATCAAACCAGTCTCAGGACTGAAGACCACAACAACAACAACAACATGTAGTATCATCCCGCTTTTTTTCGAAAGTAGGTATGTACGCTTAGCCACATGTAGTGTCGTTGGTTGTATATAAATACAAAAAAGTTAACAGATGAGAGAATCAAGAATTTTAAAAATTTGATGCGTCTATGGACAGAACTATGGGACGCCGATATTAACGTATACAAAGATAACAGTCTGAAAAAACAGTTGGCAAACTGTTGTCGATGAGCTCAGAATCACTCTTGATGAAGAATACAATAAATTCTTGAGTCTTCAAACCTATGCCAGAAGCGAGGCAAAAAATCTGTTTAGGAAGAGTGGAAACGCAGGTGACTCTTCATCCATATGGCTTGCTTTTGATGTCATTAGTTTAGTAGTATCTCGAGACGTAGCTGAAGAAGGGTGTAAACAGTGGTGTGTGCTGGTCAAAAATAAACAAATAAGTACTGTCGTCTTATTTCAGTTTTCCGTTTCGCTGCCTTTCAGTTCGACCAAAGCACTGCATATCACTAGCACCATGAGGTTTATTGATGAATAGTGAACTTTAAATATGCACGTTTAAGTTCTGTACGAATCACCAGTAGCTAAAAACTGAAGGATGATGTCCAATCGGGGTGTAACTAGTATACACTTATAGCGTCACAGCCAAAATTAAAGGCATTTCACCCCTGCTTTTTATTCAGAACTTTAAAGTCGTTATGAAAGCGTCATGTACATACGAAGTGAAATAATAATTAACGTATAAAACATTTGTCGACTGGGGAAGACCAGTGAATACTGTACTAATATCGTTGTAGTATAAGGACGAGATAATGGCAAAATCGGCCATTCCATTGCATTGCACTGATATTGCTACGTTGCCTTGCTATTAGCTCGTCTATCAAGTGATTTTCTTTATTCATGTGACTTGTCACACGTTCTCGTGTCAAAAAAAAAAAAAAAAAAAAAAAAAAGGTTCAAATGGCTCTGAGCACTATGGAACTGAACTGCTGAGGTCATCAGTCCCCTAGAACGTAGAACTACTTAAACCTAACCTAACCTAAGGACATCACACACATCCATGCCCGAGGCAGGATGCTCGTGTCTATCAGTGTTTAAAGTAAATAAAGTGACTTAGTTAGCTATATCGTGATTACTTCCTTGAATATTTGCTTCCCTTTTTATCAAACAGAACAATTCATAATAGTGATAAAAAGAGAAATATTTAAATACGGAAGCTTTTCGTTTGGTACCAGTTGCCAAGTTTGCCAATATTATTTTTCAGTCATTAATTACAATAGAACCTGCAATCACTTGCCTTCGTTGCGAAGTTCAGTCATCTTTACGAACTTCAAGATTCACAGAGCTGAAGTCAGAGAATAAAGCCAAACTAATTGTTTCCAAGTAAACTGTGGGGCGTTGCTATTTTGAAAATAATACTAAGACACACACAGCCATGAGATTTTCAGTAGCTCTATCTTTTTATTGAAGGCAGAATTCAATAACTAAGTTCAAGATTAATTTTGGTCCCAGTTAATACATTTATCGTTGACGCAACGTAAGTGAATAGGACGAAATAGCATCTTACGTGCCATTTAATAAATGATGTTATTAAATCACAAATAAAGAAAGAAAGTAAAACCTCAATTTTCGTGTGGTAACGGTAAACATTGTCTCATATTTGTTTCGGTTTTAGGAATTCTCCAACAAATTGCTTGTGTGAGATATTCGAAATCGTGTTTCGACATTCTGGCAAAATTCTGGAACGGATGTGTACCCTACATCAGCTCATTAGTTAAATTTTCGGAAGCATTCCGCTTAATTTAAAAAGAACTCATCCACGGAGTCCTAATTTGTTGATCTTTCCAAATCATTCCTTGCGCAATGTAAAAGCAGTAGAGCCACACTCACTTTGACTAGCTCGCGTATGTCCATTTTGTGGCAATAGCGTGGCCCCTTGTAAAATATTCTGGCACGGAGCTGTAGTGCCACAAACATTGCGGGCAATAGTGCTGTAGAACATGTGGCTGCAATTCGTGTGGCCGCGGTGTTACCGGACAACATTGACGGGACACATTTTCGGTAATATGTAATTTCTGTGGCCCATGCAAACATGCGTAATGCAACAGGACTGTAACGGGAGGATGTCAATGAGTACTGCAACTAAAAATATTCCCTGCAAAGAAACAAAAAGTAATTGCATAATTTAATTTTGTTTTTTTTCCATGTGATAACAGAAAGCTTGTGTCTACACCCGCAGTCTACCGTGCGCAGCTATGTGTGAGTCGAGAACCATGTAAATTGCGGGCTCCACGACGAATTTGTGAAGTCACCCTAGTTGCTTTGCCCACATAGATCGCGAAAGCTCAGCAACGCCCGGGGCCAGGTGGGGAACCAGTAATGTCAATGAAAAGGCACCCAATAAAGCTCCTAACTTCGTCTTATGTTATTGACAGCGCGAGTCTATTCAAACGCGAAGCATTAAAGTAGTTTCAAATAGTAACTCGCTGCTCACTGCAGAAAGTCAGTTCAAGTCGTAAGACCTATAGTGTCACGTGTTGTGATGTACACCACAGGTCCGTATATCTAATTGGCCCTAGTGTGATTATGAAGCAAGTTTCTCATTCAGAAATCACCTTTCAGTGTCGGTTGTTTATTAGTTCGCGTTACGCCGCGTCTAAAGAGGAGAAACGTTTACCAACGCATACCACAGATTTGTAGCCTATCGAGGCTGCAGTTTATCGTTTCGCCATATTGCTGCTAGCGTCGATCGTAATCCCACGAGTGTCATGCCCATATGAGGGTGATTCAGCCGCGCCTACCTATGGGTTTTATGCAAACCGCAACGCCTTCAAATACCACGTGCGAAGTTTCACATTCTCTCGCTCGCTGCATGCAAACTGTTAGTCCTACAGAAAAAAATTAACAGGACCTTTTTGTAGGAAATTTAATGTAGTTAAATTTTGTACGTAGATACGTTTTCAGTGGAGGCCACGTTTTTCAGTTATTCGCGAGAAACGTACGAAAATGACAATCGAACGCGTTTTCCTTGAATAGCTCGGAAACCATTGTCTCCAGGGAAAACGTACTTCAGTACAAAAATTAACTACTTTAATTTTCTTAGAAAAATAACTCGTTCTTTTTTCTGTAGAACTAACAGTTTGTGCATAGCGAGTGATAGAAATTGAAAATCCTCTGTGTTGTTTTCGAAGGATTTGTGGGTTGCGTAAAACCCGTAGGTAGGAGCAGCCGATTCACCCTGTAGAAGTGATCTGTTCAAGGTGGCCATACACAACGACACTCAGTATGTCAACAGCCCCATGCGACTAGCGTCCGAGAGGACACTCATATTGCCGGCCGAAGTGGCCGTGCGGTTAAAGGCGCTGCAGTCTGGAATCGCAAGGCCGCTACGGTCGCAGGTTCGAATCCTGCCTCGGGCATGGATGTTTGTGATGTCCTTAGGTTAGTTAGGTTTAACTAGTTCTAAGTTCTAGGGGACTAATGACCTCAGCAGTTGAGTCCCATAGTGCTCAGAGCCATTTGAACCATTTTTGACACTCATATTGTTCGTTTGGGCCTGCAGGATCCTGTTGCCACACTTTGCACCATAACCCAAGCAGTGGGCTTGTTTGCAGCAAGACAAGTATATACACGGACAGTGCGACGGCGTCTGGAGTACCACGGACTGTCGGCACGGCGACCATTATTGTGGCTTCCCTCGCCGCGGCAACAGAGATGTGCGCCGGCAATAATATGACCGACGACAGCACTTGACACGTCAGTGGCACCACGTCGTCTTTTCACACAGAATCACAATGGATGGACCCGTGTGTGGAGATTCTGAGGAGAAGAAACGTTCCCGTATTGCATACGTCACATAGGCCTTGCACCCGGCTTTTGGGATCAGATGCCACTGGATACACAACATGATCACGTCTGTTTCGTATTGCTGGTAATGTGTACAGCAGGCACTGAGTTTTGACGTAGTAAAGTCACTGTCTGTGCCGTATCTTCTAGATGTCTGCCCCGTGCTACCTCGACAAAAGTGTGTTCGATTCTTGCCATTGGCAACACTGTCTCCACAGCTCTTTCCCACTGAAAACACGTGTTAATGGGTTGCTGAGAGGCTGTCGTGCTATAATTCGCCAGCCATTACACCTGATGAACTCTGGCACAGAGCTGAAATAGTATGGGAAGACGTATCCGTGCATCATCCGAACTCAGTTCTGCACTATGTGCTGCTGCGTAGAGCTATTGTTTCTGCCAGCGGTGGCAGATGGGTGTACTAACCTGCGCATCCAGTTTATTTCAAAATCACCTCCCAATTTAATGATATGGTCTTCTTGCTACAGTGTACACGCAAAATAATTAAAATTTCGTAGCTTACTCTTCTGAATGGTGTTGCAATTCTACCGGCAGCAGTCTACAGGATGGTTATAATTAAACTTTCTCTACCTGAGCCAATGTGGACGGAAAAGTATTTACGCTGTGGCTACTCAAATTTATAGGAATGATTTTCAGATTGTGCGCTACAGGATTTGCGTTGTTAGTGGTGTTTGTGTCATGACTTGTCGAAGTATTGTTGCTCTTCGCGAATATCGACGCACTAAAGGAATGCGGTGAGGTTCTCTTTCTACACCGCGGTTGAAGAGCATGATTCGGAAGTTCGAATTAATAGGAGATTTGGGAACTGCTCCTGAGAGAGGCGAACGGACAATTGCGCCACAAATTGTTGAGGAAGTAACTGACTGAGAGTGATGGTCGTAATATGTGAGCTTCAAGCAGTGCACGAGCAATTTCACTACAGCTGAACATTCCATGGTCCACCGTTCGAAAAGTGCTGCGTGCAGTTGTGAAATGGTATCTCTAGTGTGGTTCCAGGCTCTCGTGGATGCAGCTGGTCTTAAGATTGAGCAACGTTTGTAACCCAGAACATAAATATGAAAAGCAATTAAAAAATGTTATCCACTCATATTGCGATTACGATGTGTTTCTGTCTTTGCTTCATTTGTTGTTCCTCTTCCTCATGTTCTTGTTAATGTTTTCACAAGTTTTTCATCGAGGCCCTCTCAAGAAGCGAAAACTTTATTATGACCACCCTGTATGTTAAAGTCTAACATAAATTTAAGTGTTAGGTAGTCTTTTCTGAAAATTTCTTTGGAATGTCCCCTAATATGGAGGTAAAACATGTGTTGTAAACAGTATCTATCAGAAGAAAATAAAAGCTTTGGAAATGAGGTGAACAGAAGAATACTGAAAATTATATGGGAAAACTGCATAACTAATACAGAAGTACTCAATCAGGACGAGGAGAAAAACGTTTTATGGCACAACTTGACTAAATGAAAGGATAAATTAATAGGATATGTCCTATAGCGTCAAGAAATACTTAACTTGGCACTGAAGGGTATTGTAGGGAATGAAAATTCTAGACGGAGATTAAGACTTCACCAGTAGGCGGGTGCAAGAGGATGTAGGTAGCGGTAATCACGTGGAGCTGGAGAGACTTACATAGAATAAACTGGTGTGAGGAACTGCATCAAACCAGTTTTAAAACTACTCGCTGCAGCAATAACGCTGAATTTCATAAGAAACAGTAAATAATAATTTCTTCGTCTTCTTTAGCGTACACTTATAATCCACATAAATACTTTAGTATGAAGTTGTAATTAAGAAGTTTTACAGCCTGCCCGGTTGGCTGTCTAACGCAAGACTTTCCGCGCGGGAAGGAGCGCCCGGTCCCCGGCAAGAATCCGTCAGGCGGATTTGTGTCGAGGTCCGGTGAACCGGCCAGTCGGTGAATGGTTTTCAGGCGGTTTTCCATCTGCCTCGGCGAATGCGGGCTGGTTCCCCTTATTCCGCCTCAGTTACACTATATCGGCGATTGCTGCGCAAACAAAATGGTTCAAATGGCTCTGAGCACTATGGGACTTAACATCTATGGTCATCAGTCCCCTAGAACTTAGAACGACTTAAACCTAACTAACCTAAGGACATCACACAACACCCAGCCATCACGAGGCAGAGACGCCGCCGGGAATCGAACCCGGGCGTGGGAAGCGAGAACGCTACCGCACGACCACGAGATGCGGGCGCTGCGCAAACAAGTTCTCCACGTACGCGCACACCACCATTACCCCACGCAAACATAGGAGTTACACTCGTCTGGTGTGAGACGTTCCATGGGGGGGTCCACCGGGGGCCGAACCGCTCAATAACCCTGGGTTCTGTGTGGAGCGACGGAGGGGTGAAGTGGACCGAGGTAGTCATCGTGGGGTTGTGGACCACTGCGGCTGTGGCGGGGACGGAGCCTCTCCATCGTTCCTAGGTCCCCGGTTAACATACAATACAATACATACAATACAAGAAGTTTTACGAACAACATTGTAAGTGTTAATAACAAAGTCTCTGGGTAACTCTACAAATGTAAGCAATAAAAAAAAAAACTACAAGCAATTCAGAGAAACGCTGATACACTAAATAATAATACCACGTTATTATTTGCATTTTAACGACGAAATTAGTTGTCGTCTGGAGATATAGCGTACGTGCATGATCCGCGCAGAATTTAAACACTTTTTTTTGTGGACTTAACATTCAGCTTGGGCTCAGTTTTCAGCAACGTATCCTTTCCTATCACACATACAATTGTTCTTCTCTACCAGATACGTTTTGATCTAATGTTAGTGATATTTTTGTAACTGGACAAATTAAAGACGGGCTCATTATATGCAGCAAAGAAACAAATTTAAGTACTACTAACAGTTACAATTGTGTTTCAAATAGTATAATATTAAATAATAAATGACTTTCGCAAGTAGTGCCTTCAGTTTCATTACATTTATACATATTTATAGTATTACGTAAGTTGTATGGCGAAAAAATAGTAAATCGCAGAATAAACAAAAGGTTAGGGTAAAATGGTGTTAAAACAAGATAAATCTCAGATTGAACCTTCCGAACTGCACACTAACTTGTCTTTTGAATACACCATCTTGCATTCGTTTTGTAGGTTAACTCATTAACACGAGAACTCTCGCGTATGGTTTGTTGTGGAATACGATACAGAATATGAAAAACTAAAACATTATTACCACGTGCTTAAGAGCGTGTTGGTCAACGGAACATTCGCCCGATAGAGTCCCAGACGTATTCCACCGGGTACAGACCAGCTGAATCTGCTGGCGAAGACATCTGCGTAAGTTAACTAAGATGTTCCTCAGTTCACTGAAACACGGTTCTAGCAATCTGACACGGACGGTTATCCTGCTGGAAGATACCATCGCCGTCGAGGAAGAAATAAAGCACAAGGGGATGCAGGTTGTCCGAATTAATGTTGGTGTAATCCACAGCAGTCAGGGTGCCTCCGATTAGTTCCACAGGTTCGATGGAAGCTCATGTGAGATTCCCCCTTAGCGTAGCACCAGCCTTGTCGGGTCGTGTCCTTGGTGTGATGCATGTGTGGAGTAGCAGTTCACCGTGATGATTGCGTATGCGGACACGACTACAGCTCTATTTGAACAAGAAAGCTGTTGCATCGGACCAGACGAAACGTATGAATTGATTCACGGTCCAATCTCGGTTATCCCTTTCTCACTACAATCGTAACTGACGTTGTCTTTGGGGGAAAAAAATCAGAACACGTAGGGGACGTGGGCTGAGGAATCCCATGTTGAACAGTACAGGGTGAGTCAAAAAGAATTTTACAACTTTGGAATGATATAGAAATTTATTGAGGTAACTTGCAGTCTAGGTACACTACTGGCCATTAAAATTGCTACACCACGAAGATGACGTGCAACAGGCGCGAAATTTAACCGACAGGAAGAAGATGCTGTGATATGCAAATGATTAGCTTTTCAGAGCATACACACAAGGTTGCTGCCGGTGGCGACACCTACAACGTGCTGACATGAGGAAAGTTTCCAACCGATTTCTCATATACAAACAGCTGTTGACCAGCGATGCCTGTTGAAACGTTGTTGTGATGCCTCGTGTAAGGAGGAGAAATGCGTACCATCACGTTTCTGACTTTGATGAAGATCGGATTGTAGCCTATCGCGATTGCGGTTTATCGTATCGCGACATTGCTGCTCGCGTTGGTCGAGATCCAATTACTGTTAGCAGAATATGGAATCGGTGGGTTCAGGAGGGTTATACAGAACGCCGTGCTCGATCCCAACGGCCTCGTATCACTAGCAGTCGAGATGACAGGCTGTAACGGATCGTGCAGCCACGTCTCGATCCCTGAGTCAACAGATGGGGACGTTTGCAAGACAACAAACATCTGCACGAACAGTTCGACGACTTCTGCAGCAGCATGGACTAACAGCTCAGAGACCATGGCTGCCGTTACCCTTGACGCTGCATCTCAGACAGGAGCGCCTGCGATGGTGTACTCAACGACGAACGTGGGTGCACGAGTGGCAAAACGTCATTTTTTCGGATGAATCCAGGTTCTGTTTACACCATCATGATGGTCGCATCCGTGTTTGGCGACATCGCGGTGAACGCACATTGGAAGCGTTTATTCATCATCGCCATACTGGCGTATCACCCGGTGTGATGGTATGGGGTGCCATTGGTTACACGCCTTGGTCACCTCTTGCTCGCATTGAAGGCACTTTGAACAGTGGACGTTACATTTCAGATGTGTTACGACCCGTGGCTCTATCCTTCATTCGATCCCTGCGAAACCCTACATTTCAGCAGGATAATGCACGGCCGTATGTTGCAGATCCTGTACGGGCCTTTCTGGATACAGAAAATGTTCGACTGCTGCCCTGGCCAGCACATTCTCCAGATCTCTCACCAGTTGAAAACGTCTGGTCAATGGTGGCCGAGCAACTGGCTCATCACAATACGTCATTCACTACTCTTGATGAACTGTGGTATCGTATTGAAGCTGCATGGGCAGCTGTACCTGTACCCGCCATCCAAGCTCTGTTTGACTCAATGCCCAGGCGTATCAAGGCCGTTATTACGGCCAGAGGTGGTTGTTCTGGGTACTGATTCCTCAGGATCTATGCACCCAAATTGCGTGAAAATGTATTCACATGTCCGTTCTAGTATAATATATTTGTCCAATCTGCATTTCTTCTTGGTGTAGCAATTTTAATGGCCAGTACTGTAGATTTGTCGTTTTGTAGCAAAAAAGCTCAAGTTTCACATAAAAGTGTCAAGTGTCATATTCTTTCGGTGTGACTACTATTTGTGATGCGGCAAGCATCATACTGGCAATAAATTTTTTCCCGCGCTCGTTGCAGCAAATCGAGCATAACTTGTGCAACGACAGTGTAAATTGGTTTTTTTTTTCATTTTGGCTAAATTGTTTGCTAAGGGAGGAACATACACGCGGTCTTTAATGAAAGCGCAGATAAAGAAATGCAGTGGTGTCAAGTCTGAGGAGCGAGCTGGCCATGCGACTGGCTCCAACGTGGGAAAAGGCCTTTGAAACAGTTCCCAGAGAAGCCATGTGGATGGTCTTAAAACGCTTCGGCTGCCCTGAACATTTTGTTGACTTGATTGAAGCTGTCCACGATGATTAGACTGGACAGATCCTCTGCCAGAATGAAACAACTGGTGAATTCCCAATAACAAGTGGGCTTAAACAAGGATGCGTTCTTGCACCAACATTATTTGCATTGTACCTGGCAGCTATGCTTTACGAGACATCTGTATAGAATGCAGGAATAGAACTAAAGTACAGGTTCGAAGGAGGATTATTCAACCAGTCCAGGCTCCATTCAAAAAGGTTCACCAGTACCACTCGTGTGACAGCTGCAGTATGCTGATGACAATGCTTCTCCAGCTCATTCACCTGCAGAGTTGCAGCTGTCAGTTGATACCTTCAGCAGGGCGTACGAACGATTTGGTCTCTCCATCAATATTCCAAAGACAAAGGTGATGGCGCAGCCAACTCCTGGCTCCTCCGTTCCTGATTTCAGCATATTCATTTATGATACACCCTTGGAACAAGTGGTCCATTTCCTCTACCTAGGAAGCATACTGTCATCTGCTCATCTGGAAAAGATGTGGAGAATAGATTACGTGCTGCACATGTAGCATTTGGACGTCTTACAAAGCGTGTCTTCCTGAATAAAGACCTAACACTGTACACCAAACTGATGGTGTGCAAGCTGTAGTCATTTTCACCCTGCTATATGGTTGCGAGACCTGGACGTTATATTGCTGTGATCTGAAGAAACTAGAACGCTTCAACCAACAGAAGCTAAGATATATCATGAACCTGAAATGGGATGACTTCATATCCAACACGGGTGTTCTTGAGAAAGCAAAAATGTATAGCATGGAAGCTCTTATCATTGGGCATCAACTCAGATGGGTCGGACATGTCCAGCGGATGAAAAATGACAGACTTCCACGCCAAATGCTGTATAGCGAAGTGAGCACAGGTAAACGGCCACGAGGTGCCCCTCTCAAACGTTATAAGGATCAGTATAAGAAAAATCTGAAAAACTTGAACATCGATCCGAGTAACTGGTCCACAATAGCAGAAGATCGAAGTCGCTGGCGCTCAGTTACCTCAAATGCTCTTCAAAACTTTGAGCTGGATCATCGAAGAATGGAGAATGACAAACGTCGGAGACGTAAACTCCTCCAGGCTCAGCCACGTCCTGCTCCTTCCATCAGCTGTAATGTCTGTGGCCGCCTGTCCCACGCTAGGATTGGATTGCTAAGCCATCAACGACACTTCCACGCTTGAACCGTCACAAAGGAAATCTCAGGAGAGAAATGAAAACTCGGATACGAGTATCAGCCGACGACGGCGGGAAAAGGCGTGACCGAGCGTTTCTAGGTGCTTCAGTCCGGAACCGCGCGACTGCTACGGTCGCATGTTCGAATCCTGCCTCGGGCATGGATGTGTGTGATGTCCTTGGATTATTTAGGTTTAAGTAGTTCTAAGTCCCATAGTGCTGAGAGCCATTTGAACCATTCTTTGGGAAAAGGCTATCAAGGCAACCTCGAACTTCCGTGTGAAAATGAAGTGGTATACCATCTTTCTGATAGTAAACCATCCCATCTCGGTCATTTTCATCAACCTACAGCATTAAAAAGTTTTCAAGCATGTCGAGATACACAGCGAGCACGCTCCGCACCAGTGAAAGTAACCACATTAACTGCTCACTGCGATGGAGCATCTGGTAGCGGAATGGGGTGCTGACTACGTGAAATAAACTTGAGAGTTTTTGCTACAAAATGACACAACTACCGTGTCTATAAGTATCTCAATAGATTTTTATATCTTTCCGAAGTTGTGAAGTCATTTTTGAGTCACCTTGTATGCGGCTAACGGTGTGGTACGAAACAATTAAGCACCTTCACAAGCACTGTCGACATCCGATCTGCCACAGATACTGCCTTACAGAGCATTAGCCTTCGAACTCTACGTTCTGTGATGAGGTGTGGACCTCCAACTCCTTGTCACCTATTTGTGGCCTCACCGGAAATGGTTCGTGAAGGCGGCCATACCCGAGGGCAAAGGGGGCCGCTGGCCCCTCCTGGCCCCCAGGGGAAAGGAAAAAATATAGTGTATTCAGGGGTTTTTCTTTCAAGAAAATAATTTAAATTCAGTATTATGGAAGTTTTTGCAGGGTCTGAACTGGATCTTTAACTTACAAGTAGCTGTTCGTCTTCCAAAGTATTAAAAATGCTCGATACCTCCATGTCTCACCCTTCCTCCACCCCCCCCCCCTCTTCGAACTACCGTTGGGTGGCCTTTGTAGTACGCAAACAGCCGATCCGATATGATCGTCCCCAGGCACCGGGTCATAACAAGCTGCCCTTTGCCGCAGTCTTGGTACACCTCTTGCTGGATCGTGCGAAGCCCCGTCTGCGAATTATTTTCTTTTATTTCGTCTATCGTTGCAAATCTGCATCCTTTCAACGGGGTTTCAACTTTGGTAATAGAAAAAGTCGGCAGGAGCCAGGTCTGTAGAGTACGGAGGATGAGGCAGCACAGTGATTTCGTTTTTTTATGCAATAGCCACTCATCAACAGCGATGAATGTGTATTATCGTGATGCAAGAGCCATGAATTGCCTCGCCACAATTCAGAACGTTTCCTTCTCACATTTTCTCGCAGCCGTCGCAACAAGTCCCGATAGTAGCATCGATTAACAGATTGTCCCTGTGGCACGAATTCATGATGAAATAATCCTTCAAAATCAAAGAAAACTATCAGTATGGCTTTGACATATGACCAGACCTGAAGAGCCTTTTTTAAATTTTTTTATTATTTTTTTCCTTGGAGAACCTTTCCCGACCCTTAGTAAAGATTGAACCTTTGTATCAACACCGTAACGGTAGAACGACGTCTCATCCGCAGTTATGATTCTCTTAAGGAACATCTCGTTCTCATTTGCGCGATCCAAAACTGTTCACAGATTGCGAGACGAAGGTCTTTCAGGCCTTGACTCGCGAGCCGTGGGACGAACCTGGCGGCAACACGATGCATTCCAACATGCTGTGTCAGGATTTCATTCTTCTGCAATTCATCGGATAATTAGTCTTCGATAAGTATGAACAATTTAATTGAGGTTCTTTACATGAGCGTCGTCGGTGGACGCCGAAGGGCGTCCTGAACGAGAATCGTCTTAATCTTCAATCCGGCCAATTTTAAATTGTGTGAACCATTCGTAAGATCGAGTACGACTTAAGCACTCATCACGGTATGGTTCCTGCATCATCTAGTACGTCTCTGTAAAGGTTTTCTTGAATTTAATTGAAAAATTAACGCAGTCGCGTTGCTCCTCTGACACGAAATCCGCAAACTGTGCGACACAATGTTACACTCAAGACAGAACTGAACAATAACTAACAGACATACGACAATGAGACTAACTGCAGTTACGCATTAAACTCAGATGTGTGCACGGATGCCAACCACATTTTGCTCCAACACCCCTTTGGGGCGAAATTGCGAATGATCTGGAATTTTTTGAACAGATCCCGTGTGTCAGTGGATTTTCTTATTTGCAGCTCATGTAGTTGCCCATTCATCTCTGCTCCGCTTATATGCAAGGGCATGCGAAAATGTAAGCCTCCGAATTTTTTAAGTTAAAACTCTTAAAACTTTTTAAATAAATCAAACGTCATTAACATTTCACGTATTTATTCTTCATATCTACATATCTGCAGCCCTCTGCCGTCAAAGGTCCTACGAATTGTTGTGTGTAACGTGAATGTGTGTACACTACAATGTCGGTCCGTGAGAATCAACGTGCTGTAATAGAGTTCGTACACACATGGAGCACGTTTCCTTCAGCTCGACAATGCCGGACCACACACGAGTGATGCGACACCTGCAACAATCAGACGCCTTGGTTTCACTGTCATCGATCATCCTCCATATAGTTCCGCCTTGGCCATATCCGATTTTCAGCTGTTTATAAAACTTAGGGAGAACATTCGAGGACTTCACTTTGATAGTGATGAAGTAGTGCAAGCAGAGGTGAGGTTGTGGCTTTGTCAACAAAGTGAAACATTCTACAGTGACAGTATCAACAAACGGATCTCTGGTAGGGAGAAACGCGTTCGTCGCCAGGATGTCTGTTGAGAAATAAAGATGTAGACATTAATCACAAAGATGTAGAACGTTAGTAACGTTTGTTTTATTTAAGGAACTTTAAGAGTTTTCACATAATAGATCCAAAGGCATTACTATTCAGCACGTCCCAGTACTTTCGTTACAGCGACACGTTCCAGCAACGCCATGAGGCAGCAATGAATCTTGCAATGGGCATTGTTGTGGCTAATCAGCGTATACAGTGTGTAATAAACATTGGCTCTAAGATGCATACTTAAGAAAGTATGAGCGCTTCATCATCTACGATACTGTGTAACAAACGTCTTCTTTTGCAAACCATTTGTTTCACATATTATGAGAGTTGGTAGTGTAGAGCAAAACCAGAAAAAAGTCTAGTAAACGTGGGACCTTAAAAACCTACCTTAAGAGCTAAGACCGCTTGTTCATCTTTGCTACTGTGAAACCCATCTTTTCTACAGAGCAAGTGCTCATACTGTAACGGCTAAGGTACCGATTTTAGATTATATGTTTAACAGAAATTTTTTTTCTTGTTTCGGTTCATACTACATCGTCCGAAAATATGGAAAGCAAGAAGCTTGCAGGAGAAGCTCTTAATATGTGCATTTCAGATCCCATATTTACAACAGTTTTTTGGTTCGAATGGCCGTTCCCGTTACACTCCTGAAAACTGACCATTCCTCTTTGGACGCCCTGTATAAATCCTTAAATTTTACTTGATGGACACCTGTTGACGGAACTAGATGAGGTAGTCACCGCAGTAATTGTCCTCCACCGATTTAAAATGGGAAACCAACTTTATTGACAGCATCCTAACAACTTTGTGTCTTCGAGTAGCATGCTAACACTTACGCCCTGTCCATTTATTCCATTGGTGTGACGGTTCGTGTCGTAATGTGACAATGAGAAAGAGGTACAGAATACATAGAAAGGCTGTTGCACATTATTCAGTGTTTCCTGCGACGCTACCCTGTGGTAGTAGCCGCCAGGTATCGGAAGTCTTTCTGTGGTTCGTTTTGAAACCTACACAGTTGCTGAATTTCTTTTCAGACTCGTACCTGCTGTGTGCTCAGAGCGTAAATGCACGCTTGTATCTCGACAAAAGATTGCAGAATAATGTACAAGGCCGGTCGCTATGACCGAGCGGTTCTAGGCGCTTCAGTCTGGAACCATGCGACTGCTACGGTCGCAGGTTCGAATCTTGCCTAGGGCATGGATGTGTGTGATGTCCTTAGGTTAGTTAGATTTTAGTAGTTCTAAGTTCTAGGGGACTGATTACCTCAGATGTTAAGTCCCATAGCGCTCAGAGCCATTTTTTTAATGTACTTGTTTTTACACACGTTCTGTAACTGCGCTGTATTTTTGTGTACATTGATGTATTTGTTTACCTGTTCAAAAAAATGGTTCAAATGGCTCTGAGCACTATGGGACTTAACATCTGAGTTCATCAGTCTCCTAGAACTTAGAACTACTTAAACCTAACTAACCTAAGGACATCACACACATCCATGCCAGAGGCAGGATTCGAACCTGCGACCGTAGCGGTCGCGCGGTTCCAGACTGAAGTGTTTACCTGTGTTTCATCTAAGTTTTCCATGGCATATTCCTTAAGCCATACAATATTCCGAGTATTTTGTGACGATGGAGAAGCCTTACAAAGGCTTGCACCATACTCTGTAAACAATTCCGAAACTTCAGTGGCATTTTGTTATGACTGAAAATATAGTTGCTGTTTGGAAGATCTGGTAGATAATGTCTTTTCTGTATGACCGTTATAAAATGAGTGATTCAGTTTCTGACAGTTGCAAATAGACGTTACTCCAGTAATGTTTTGCTGCTTGCTGCAAAATTTAAACAAAGTATGCTATTACATTAGAAAATGTGGATTACATACAGAAAGGCCGGTAATATCCTGTGAAGAAATGTTTACTTGTTTTAAATTATAACTACAACTTACAGGAGTCATGTGTATGCAAAGCAGAAAGTGAAAATATCTGTATGAAACAATCTTCGTGTGCTTTTATACACGGGCTGCAAAGTTTGGATCTATATAATGAGCAGATGATAAGCTAATTCAGGAGACATGTGGTTTAGTGGGCAGTGAATTAAGTATTAATTTCGTTAACTTACAATCATCCTACAACGTCGTTGTATTTTCGACTGACTGGTTGGGTTAGGTCGTAATGTACCTGCGCCGTGAGTAGCACACAGTTTATCTCACTTATTCCAAATACAAGTTTAACCATTTGTTACATAGAGTTTATATGAAAGCGAACTTTTTCCGGAACATTTTTCTCTTAACTCCGTTCTCCAGAATTTGAGGGTTACACGTATCTCCCACTGATTTTGCAATTTTTCTGTGTTGGATGTGCGTTATGTGTGGTAAAGGATGAATTGAACCACACGTATACTGATCCTCAACTGAATTTTCCAGAGCATGTCTTCTCATTCTCAATGTCACGCAATAGATCGTCTGGGACTGGAGTATTTGTATGTATGTGTTACAGTAATTGCAGGAATATTATCTATAGCAAGCGTTCGTCCTTCTTTATCAGGGATAATTTCGTTTCTTGCTGTGCCTGCAAAACACTGATAATTGAACATTATCTTGTAGTTATTTGACACATTATCTGCCTTTATCTTATATCACACCCTTCTTTCTTTTAACTTTCGGAACATGGCGGAGGGTTGTTCAGTTTGCTCCACTTTCGTCACGATGTTACCTCTCTATGTCATTCTATTTCTTTGGGCTGTGACGATCAGTGAAAGAACCTGATGCCGAAGATTCTTTTTATGGTCTTTTGTCGTCTATCTCCTTACTGACTTCATGCAGCCTGCCACGTTTCCTCTCTGTGAAGGACAGGGAACTGAAACGAAGTCATTCCTGTGAGAGGAGTCAAGTCCACCAGCAGCAGCACGCGAAACCAATCAGAGAAAGTCGCGGTGCAGTGCCCATACTTGGATTTAAACTCGTTTCCAGACGGCTCGCCGCCCAACCACGTCAGCGACCGGTGGTTCGGAGGCCGAGTGCGCGTGGGTCTCAAGTACTTGTCGCCGCACGGCGTGTCCCAAGGCCGTATCTGGACCGCAGACGCCGGCTCTGAGCGACTCAGGGCGGCGATTAAAAGCTGTACTCGAGGATCGGTTTGAACACCACTAAGCTTTGTAGGCGTGGCTCGATTGCGGGTTGCAGCCTGTCATTTTCCTTAGTCTGCCAGCTGACTCATGCAGCTAGTCATGTGGGCACATTGGTCAAATATCACGCGGAATCTGAGCTACGATGCAACCTATCTTTATTAACATACAGCATAAGGTGTTAAATGTGACGACTATCGACCTCAGCAAATCGTTCAGTGACAGTACATCATCTGTCATTAAATAATGTCCTCAGCTCCGAGTCTAGTGGTTAGTGCCAGTGCTTCTGGAGCAAGGGTACCGGGTACGATTCCCTCTCGGATCGAGATCTTGTCTACTCGGCGACTTGCACTAGGCGACTGAACAATCCCAGACGGAGTCTATTGGCCAAGAATGCCATAAGATCATTTCATTTCATGTATCATAAACAGGAAAATGTAGTGGAAGCGGCTGGTGAGATATTACTTACGAAAGATGCTGGGTTCTGTTACGAAAGGGTTATAATGCGCAGAACACGATTTTATGAAGTTACCAATTATAAAATGAATTTTGAAGGGTAGCGCTGAAATAAGAATGATTTTTTTTTTTCAGAACACAAATGCTTTTTTGTTTGTTTCACTTTCGTGTCTCTTCCTCCGAATAGTCAGTAATCATACGTCATAGAAATACGTTTTCCCTTTGAAACGGCCGACCGAGGTGGCCGAGCGGTTCTGGACGCTACAGTCTGGAACCGCGCGACTCCAGGAAATAAACAGAAAGAAAACAATTCATTTTATAAGTGGCAAGCAGCATAGAGAGAATGGATGACTACATTGCAAGTTGCCTAGAGGTATACTATCTTCTCCACGAAGAAATATTGAAACAGGAGATGATGGAGAAAGTGTAGTTTTGGCACTACTCAAAAAAAAAAAAAAAAAAAAGAAAAAGGCTCTAAGCACTATGGGACTTAACATCTGAGGTCATCAGTTCCCTAGACTTAGAACTCCTTAAACCTAACTAACCTAAGGACATCACACACATCCATGCCCGAGGCAGGATTCGAACCTGCGAATGTAGCAGCAGCGCGGCTCCGGACTGAAGCGCCTAGAACCACTCGGCCACAGCGGGCGGCTTTAGCACTTCTCCCAAGTGAAGAATTGTCATATCGTAAAAGGAAACCACTGACAGCTGTGTGCCGGTCCGTTATCGATATTCAAAGATATCGAGGCCGCGCCTCTTGATAACGCCTTCCCAGCGTCCCGTTAGGCGGCAGCGGGGTCGTTCGACGAGGTTTCGTGCTACGTGTTTTAGTTAAAGGACAACAGGCATAACAAGTACGGATCGTGCCATCTGGGAATATGGCCGAATGTCGCTGTATTGCCTGTGGATTTTCGTCGCAGCAATGGAAGGAGGGGGAAACCGAATAAGCGGCAAGCGTTTACAATCGATAACCAAACATTTGTCAGCTTTAGTATTAATGTACGGCAACAGTTAATCTTTTGAAAGACTTGTAAGTAGGCTGTTTAGGTTTTTATGTTGGTAACGCCACGTAGTGCTCTGTATGAAAATCGCTGACTGTCGTGTGTGCAGTCTGTGGCTGGTTGGACTCATTGTTGGAATATTGGCTTGTGTAGTGTTGGGCAGTTGGATGTGAACAGTGCGTAGCGTTGGGCAGTTGGAGGTGAACCGCCAGCGGAGGTGGATGTGGAGAGAGAGATGCCAGAGTTTTGAGAGGTTACTGTAAGCGGACCATCTGGACGTGTGTCCGCCAAAAAAAGGAAATTTGTAAAGATGGGTGTCAATATATATCTGATGACTTTCGAACGTTATTAAGGTAAATACATTGTTCTGTATCAATATCTTTCATTTGCTAACTATGCCTATCAGTAGTCAGTGTCTTCAGTAGTTAGAATCTTTTATTTAGCTGGCAGTATTGGCGCTCGCTGTATTGCAGTAGTTCGAGTAACGATGACTTTTGTGAGGTAAGTGATTGATGAAAGGTATAGGTTATTGTTAGTCAGGGCCATTCTTTTTTAGGGATTATTGAAAGTGAGATTGCGTTGCGCTAAAATATTGTGTGTCAGTTTAGTGATGATCAGAATAAGTAAAGAGAAAACTGTTTGAGTACGTTGAGTGTTGCTCAGCTGTTTGAAAATCAAATAACGTAGAAGGTTACCAGCACCGTCATTCATAATTTTTCAAAGGGGACGTTTTAGGCTCTCGCAATGTCTGAAACATTCTATTCAAGTCTATATTGTGAGTGGCACATTCGATTCCCAGACGGTTCCTCGATTTTTGCACTCTGGTTTCAGCTGAGTGCCGTTAAGTTTTGTGTTCTAATTTTGATGCTTATTGGTCTAGTCTTTGTAAAAAAAAAAAAAAAAAAAAGTAAGTATATGAGCAGGCCCCCTTGCCTTGCTAAGTCTTCCTCCTTTAAACTGTTTTAAAACTAAATATACTGATGAAAATAAAAAACTGCAACACCAAGAAGGAATTGTGCGGCGTAAACGAAAGTTGGTAGACGCGTTTCTACATCCGAAAGATGACGTCTATTCAAATTTCGCACCAGTCGCAAAAGATTGGCGCTAGTAGCTCTACTATGAGGGTGCACTTTAAGTTTACTTTAATCGCTGTAGAGGACGCGAGCGTTAGTTACCTTTGGGATTTGACGTGTTGGGTTGATGTTAGTCAAGAATGCCTTTAAGGCCTCAAACATGCTATAATCAGCACCTCACTGAGTTTGTACGAGGTCGTGTAATAGGGCTACCAGAAGTTGGATGTTGCCTCTGCGACGTTGCAGAAAGACTTGGCGGAAATGTAACCACTGTAAATGATTCCTGGCAGCCGTGGCCACGAGGATGTACTGTCGCTAGAAGACTGGGCTCTGGGCGGCCACGTGGCTCTACCGAGAGGGAGGAATGTATGGCCTTGGCTCATCATACTGCATCTGCAGCATCAATTAGAGCAGCAGTTGACACCACAGTGAAACAACGAGTCGGTTACTTCAAGGACAGCTCCGAGCCATATGCCCTGTCGCGTATATTCCACTAACCCCACACCACCGCCATTTCTCACTTCAGTGATGCCAAGCGATAGCTCATTGGAAGGCAGGGTGGAGGTCTGTTGTGTTTTCTGATGAAAGCTGGTTGTGCCTCAGTGATGGCCGTGTGTTGATTAAGAGGCCAGTTGAGGGTTGCAACACACCTGTCTGCGTGCTACACACACTGGACGTATACCTGGAGTTATGGTCTGGGATGCGATATCGTATGGCAGCAGGAGCACTGTCTTGGTTATCCCACGCACCCTATCTGCAAATTTGTACATTGATTCGATCTGTTGTGCTGCTATTCATGAATAACAGTCCAGGGGGAGTTTTCCAAGAGGATAACCGCTGTTGTAACTCAACATACGAGGTTTGTCCGGAAAATACGTATAAAAGTTGAATAATGTCTTTATGTTACAAGTTGCAGTCACCGCCAGGTGGGACTACTGCTTAATCAATCCCATCAAAGCTCAGTTCGAGTCAGAGCACTATGCGTGAAGGTGGGAGTGTGCGGCAGCTTGTTGACAGTTACCCTTTTTCACCTGCCGTCGGCATGTAGCTCTCTCTGGTTGAGGAACAGCGCGTCAACATCAAGTTTCTTGCAAAGCAGGCAAGAATGGCCGTGAGATTTTTGAGTGAAACAGGTTTACGGAGACAATTTTCTGAAGGAACCAACCGTGAACAAGTGGTTAAAATGGTTCTGGGATGGCCGAGAAGAAGTGAACGATGACCCCCGCCCAGGACGCCCGTCGACATCGAGTTCCAATGCAAATGTTGAACGAATTCGGACTTCTTAAAGACCGTAGATTGACAGTCAGAATGATTCCTGACGAGCTGTCAGTCGCCAAAACAATCGTTCACGAAATCCTGACACAAAAACTTGAAATGAAGAAATTGTGTGCGAAAATCGTACCGAAACTCTTGACGCAAGAACAGAAAGAAAAGAGGGTTGAGTGCTGTGAGGATTGGTTGGAAGCAGAGGAACGAGGGGACTTTCTCAACCGAGTCATCACTGGAGACGAGTCCTGATTTTACGAATTCGATGTGGAGTTCAAATCTCAAAGCAAGGAATGGAAACCAGCAGGAGAACCGAGAACAAAAAAGTCGCGAAAATCAAGGTCCAATGTGAAGACAATGTTGACTATTTTCTTTGATTCTAGGGGCATTGTTCACAAGGAATTTGACCCTCCCGACCAGTGAGTGAACGGAAATTTTTACGTTGAAGTTCTGACACGTCTCAGAGCTCGTGTAGCCCGAGTTCGACCGGACTTGGCAAAAGGGGGCAGGTGGATCCTTCATCACGACAATGCGCCCGCTCACACGTCGCTAGTTGTGCGCGAGTGTTTGGCCCGAAGCTCAATCACCGTGACAGACCACCCTCCTTATTCACACGATTTAGCCCCGTGTGACTTCTTCATGTTCCCGAAATGCAAATTGGTGCTTCGGGGGCGGCACTTGGGAGATGCGGAAGCTATCAAGGCGGAAATGGCATGATAGCTGAACAACATCACAACTGAAGACTTTCAGCAATGTTATCAACAGTGGAAACGGCGTTGGCAGAAGTGTATCGCGTCTCAGGGCGAGTACTTTGAAGGAGGCCATATTATAATACCTGAATAATTGTAAAATAAAGTTATTATTCACTTTTATACGTATTTTCCGGACAAACCTCGTAGTGTCGACGTGCTACCTTTGCCTGCTAGATCACCAGATCTGTCTCCAGTCGAGCACATATGGGACGACGTCGGACGAAAACTCCAGCGTCATCCACAAACAGCATTAAGCTTCACTGTACTGACCGTCCAAGTGCAACAGGCATGGAACTCCATCCCAGAAAGTGACATTCGGCACCTGTGCAATACAATGCACACATGTTTGCATGCCTGCATTCAAAATTCTGGTGGTTACACGGGTTATTAATGTACCAGCATTTCACATTTGCAGTGGCTTATCTCGCGCTAACATGTGATCTTGCCATGCTAATTACTTTAATATGTTACCTAGACAAGTGTATTCTCGAAATTTCATTACTTTACATTAATTATTTTTTGGTGCTGCTATTTTTTTCCATCAGTGTATATCTTATAGCTCTAATCTTGATTGTGTTTAGTGATCTGTTGTCCTTAAGAGCTCTTGCCTGAGATTCATGTCAAGCAGGTTGCTTTTGAAATCATATTGTGGAAGAGTTGTCTTTAACTTTTAGCGCTTGATATTTTTCCAAGCTTTGATGAAATCTTGTTATTTAAATATAGTTAGGAGTAGTGTTTTATTCAAGGAGGCTCCTGATTTAAGATCTGTTTTAGTTTCTTACTTGGTTTTCTGATCATATTACCCGAGAAAGTGTTCTCCTTGCTTTACAGTGTAAAGCATGTAGTGACTTCTATCATTTTAAGACATATATTGTAATTGTTAACTACGTGTGTTCTAGAATACTAAAGAATATGATTCCCTATGTATCGTGATTAACCTGTTTGAGACAGCCCACTACATTTTAATCTGTCGCTTACGGCGGTTATTTTGAAGCTGTTATGAACAGTTGGATTCCACAAAGGAATTGCATCTAATTTAATGTCAGCACTGTAAATGTCTTAATGTAAAATAATTGTTTCCCCAGTGGCCTTCATTGACGTTTGTAATTTTTTATGTTAGCCATTTTAATTGAGTCATTTGATTAAAAAAATCGAAAATATTTTACATGTTCATTCCTCGGAGGGCGCGTCTATCGAATTATATGTTAGATGTTGTGGTAATGCTGAAAGTTTAGTCGGAAAAGTTAGATTTCATACTGAAGACCGTATAAAATCTTTAAAAACAAAGCATTCTAGTGGTTACGATGAAACATCAACAAAGCTAATTAAAGCATGTTCTTGTGAGTTTAGTACAATTCTAAGTTGCATGCGTAACCAGTCAATTATAACTAGGACATTTCCTGACTGGCTAAAATATGCAGATGTTAAGCCTCTATTCAAGAAAGGTGATAAAGAGATACCATCAAACTACAGACCGATTTCACTTTTGCCAGCATTCTCAAAAATTTTAGAAAAAGTAATGTACAGGCAGCTTCTCAACCATCTGACCACAAATAACATATTATCAAGAACACAGTTTGGATTTCTGAAGGGCTCTGATATCGAGAAGGCTATTTACACCTACAGTGAAAATGTACTTAATTCATTAAATAACAAGTTACAAGCAACAGGTATTTTCTGTGCTTTGTCAAAGGCATTCGATTGTGTGATCCACAACATCCTTTTAAATAAATTAGAATTCTATGGTGTCATGGGCAGTGCTGCAAAATGGTTCAAGTCATACCTCGCTAACAGGAAACAAAGGGTGTCAGTGCAAGGGACTAGTGAATTAAGTCATCAGTCATCATCAGAATGGGAAGAAATTACATGTGGTGTCCCACAAGGATCCATCTTAGGGCCATTGCTTTTTCTTGTGTACATTAATGATCTCTCATCAGTTACACTGCCAGAAGCAGAGTTTGTTTTGTTTGCAGATGACACACGTATAGAAATAAATAGTATGTCAAGTGTAGTTCTAGAAAGATCTGCTAATGATATTTCCATAGATATTAATAAATGGTTTAAAGCCAACTCACTGACATTAAACTTCGAAAAGACTCACTATATGCAATTCAGAACCTGTTAGAGGTTTCCACTCAGCATATGCATAAAGTATGAAGAAGAGCAGATAGAAGAGGTTGACAGTCGTAAAGTCCTGGGATTACAACTTGATAATAAATTCAGTTGGGATGAGCACACCACAGAACTACAGAAACGCCTTAACAAATCTGTATTTGCAGTTCGAGTGTTAGCAGACATAGGCGACATAAAGATGAAAAACCTTGCATACTTTGCCTACTTTCATTCCATAATGTCATATAGTATAATATTTTGGGGTAACTCTTCAAGTCAAACAAAAGTTTTCAGAGTCCAAAAGTGTGTAATACGTATTATTTGTGAAGTAAATTCACGGTTGTCTTGTAGAAACCTCTTCAAAGATCTGGGTATACTAACTACTGCCTCTCAGTATATTTACTCATTAATGAAAGTTGTCCTAAACAATATATCTCTTTTTCCAACAAACAACTCAGTTCATACATACAATACCAGGAACAAAAAAGATCTGCACAAGGACTTAAAAGCACTTACTTTAGTTCAAAAAGGGGTCCACTACTCAGGAACACTCATCATCAATAATTTGCCAGCAAACATAAAAAATTTAGTTGCGAATAAAGATCAGTTTAAAAGGAGCCTGAAAGACTTACTAGTGGCCAACTCCTTCTAATCCTTTGACGAATTTTTTAATAGGAACAAATGACGTATTGTATATATTCATACTATTAGTATTGTTATTTCTGCTTCAAAATAAAATAAAATAAAATAAAGGCATGTTCCACATCCACGAGGATCTCCTCAGCACAGATCTATGGAACGAAAACTAATCCAATCTAATCTACATCACATATACAAAACAGCAAAATATGTTTCTGGAAGGAAGAAATTAAATGTAAATAGAACTGTCCATTAATAGGAACACATTATAATATGCTGAATTAAACAAAACGTTTCGGAAATGTCTTCGATATGATGAAGTGATTAGATACATTGCAAATTTGGCAAGACAAATAATCGAAAACAACTGGAGTGTGAAGAGAATAAAACAGAAAATTAATGTTGGCAAATATCACAGTTCATCATCAGTTAAGATGATAGATGGCAAACAAACTAACAATAGAAAGAAAACTGTACAAATATTTCAAGATTCCCATTAAAGGTTTATGTACTTCAGCTGCTGGACTGTCGTTACTTTGTAAGGCTTGAGTTCGTACACTCATCTATGAGGAGGTACTATTGGCACACCAGTTTGAAGTGCTAAATAGCACAACGATTTTCTTGGACTTGTTTCCTAAGTCTTTGTTGATCCATTATGGACTTTGGGACAAAAGCTGGCATGTATTTCTTGGTGCAATAATTTACCAACAGCCGTATGTATTGTAGAAATTTATTTTATGAACTTCTTATGTGCTACCAGTTTCGGCATTACATTGATGCCATCTTGAGGCCCCACACGTTGGTGGCCAAGAGCTGTTGCACAACTATTTGATTCACGGATCCTGTTATAGCGATTTTACGAGTATGACATGTAGGGCCTGAAGATGGCATCAATGTAATGCCAAAACTGGTAGCACATAAGAAGTTCAAAAATTAACTTTCTGCAATACATACGGCTGTTGGTAAATTATTGCATCAAGAAATGTTTCCTAAGCCGTCTGATTCGGCTCACTCCGATATTCCACCTGGGAAAATGCGAGGAACTGTTTCAAAATGGTTCAAATGGCTCTGAGCACGATGGGACTTAACATCTGAGGTCATCAGCCCCCAAGAACTTAGAACTACTTAAACCTAACTAACCTAAGGAGGTCACACATATCCATGCCCGAGTCAGGATTCGAACCTGCGACCGTAGCGGTCACGCGGTTACAGACTGTAGCGCTTAGAACCGCTCGGCCACTCCGGCCGGCTGCGAGGAACTGGCCAGAGGATATACAGCAATTGGAGCCTCCTTCACCAGTATTGCATCGTGTGGAATTGCGGGCACAGCGCTTGTGTTTTTCATGTAAGTCATCCTGTAGTATTTCGCAATAGATGATCAGTATGTGTGAAACACCCTGTAACAATAACCCACAGCAGACGATCAGTAAGTGTAAAATACCCTGTAGTGTGTGTGTGTATTGAACCGGGAACCTAGAAACGACGAAGAGGCTTTGTCCCGCCATAGCCCTCAGTGGTTCACAGTCCCACAACAGGCCACAGCAGTTCACCCACCTCACTCCTGCCCCACACCGAACCCAGGGTTATTGCGCGGTTCACCCCCCAGTGCTCCCCCCCCCCCCCCCCCCCCCCCGCTCCCCCGCCTCCCACCGGGAACGACTCATGCCAGACGAGTGTAGCTTCAATGTTTGTGTGGTGGAGTAATTATGATGTATGCATACGTGGGGACAGTGTTTGTGCAGCAATCGTCGACATAGTGTAACTGAGGCGGAATAAGGGGAAACTGCCCAGCCCGCATTCGCCGAGGCAAATGGAAAACCACCTTAAAAACCATCCACAGGCTGGCCGGCACACGAGACCTCGACACAAATCCGCCGGGCAGATTCGTGCCGATAACCGGCACGCCTTGCCGCTCGGGAAGCAGCGTGTGAGACCGCGCGGCTAGCCAGGCGGGCTATTCTGTAGTACTCCACAGCAGATGATAAATACACGCAGAACACCCAGTTGTATTCCACTTTGTAGGCATTCTGCAACGTGTGTATGCATTGTATGTTGTCTATGATGAATTTATATAGCCTGCAGGTAAAAAGGTGTAGGCCGAGCAAAACTAAAGTTCCTGATTTACTTTTGAAATATCTTTCTCCACTTACAAACACTCATTCGCAAGGTTTTCTTATTGAAAATCACTCAAGGAATTTATTGGGGTAGATAGGAAGCAAATTCAGGTACACCTGCTTAGTAGATGCTGCTAGTTATCCCATGAACACCGAATGCAATAGACACCTAGGGACGCGTAGAAGCGTCAGCGAACCTACTTTCTCTAAGAAAAGATTTTCACAGTAACGACACCCTGCCACCACTCAGGGGCATAACCAATAATGAAAGTCGGCTTAGTGTTAGTGAGAAGCGTCATCGAACATCTTGTCTCGAAGAAAAGCTGCTCCTTGTGGCATGATGTATATCACCCCTAAACTCTAGAGGCTAAAACTTTGAAACAGCCTACACCATGCACTACGAAAGAACACCTACTCCATACTACCATCTGGCTCACAGCTTCTGAACAAGAACTCTAATTATAGCGAAATTTTACTTTCCCAAGGTGGTCAAACACTCGGGATGGACGGTCTTGACAGTATCGAAGCGGGGCCCTGCAACAACTGCATCTGCAGATGGCCCTTTCAGACGATCGAAACCTGTAATCTCAAAATAGAATTGTGATTGTGTCAGAAAAATAAAAATGATTAACCATTATAACTATTGAGTAGGTATCATTTTAAATATTCCTCCGGCAGACCTGAAAAAGAGATTAGTTAACTCTAAGCCTTAAAGTTGAAAAAATCCCTGTGACGCATTCCTTCTATTCTGGTCAGGAGCTACACACATTAGTTGAGAACTTTTGGCTCTAATGTGCTACTTGTTTGTATGCTCTCTCATAAACTTTTTTCGTCTTTTGTCAGTGCCATACATCTTTTATTTACACATTTTCTAATCAGGATTCTGCAAAATATGTTCTGACTCGCTCCACGACCGAATTTCTTTGGCTCGGTTGGTCCCACAGAACCTGATTATCTTCCTACCATTTAGGACATGCTGCGAGGGTTGACTCTGGATCCGTTCAACCTCTTGAGAACAACAAAGAAATAGTAGGGCCCCAGACCCTGCAAATCGGTATTCAGAATTAGGAGATTGGTATGGCGACCACATGCCTCTCAAATATTACCAACCATTGACTACTTAGGTATACGATGAAACGACACTTTGGCCAATATGCCAGTGTCCTAAAGAACAATGGAAGCTCGAAGTTTAGATTACACTGCTGGCTGTTAGAATTATAACACCAGTGACAATAGCAAACAATGGATTTGTACTGTGCCGTGAACAGCATGATGATTTTGGTTGACACTAACCGATTTGTGTTGGCCGACTGCCCTGCCCATGCATGTGGAATGCTCTGAGGTGGGAAGGAGTTTATCCTCGGGAGGCAGGCTTTGAAAGGAGGAAGATCGGTGGTTGCGAGGACAGAGGGCGGACGCACGAGAGTGGAAGGAACCTGGCCTTGTGTGGAAAGCGTCTTTCCTAGCGAGTGCACCGGTGTTCAATTGAGGGAAGCTACGCTGGAAAGATATTGGAAAGTTTGCAAAAGGTACTGTCATTTATCAATATTATAGGCTCGCCATCTTGGTCGAACATTAACTTCTGCTGCATCGGTATCACATTGCTCATTCATGTGGTTAAAGCCTTGTCTTCTGTGGACTTAGAGGATAAATAGTTGCCTGAATGTGTTGTGCTAAATACATTCATGAAGTGGGGGTTGTCACCAATTACGGAATTAGTTGATGCTCATTGGTGTCTGCTTGTTTACTAATCACGCTGGTAAAGCTTGCTTGCGGGAACTGTGGTGTCAAGTGGCTGCATTCGAAGCTATTTGCCTTCTAAAAATTGTTGTTACTTCTGCTCTTTGATACTAAACTGTTTCAGGTGCAATAGCCAACATTTTATTGTTTTTATGTGGACTGAGGGTGATGGGTAGAGCAAATCGTTGGACATATTGTGTGGTGGAGCAGCGGTGGTGACACAGTCAGAAGTTACCGAAAGGGAAAAGCAATGTTGCATTTGTAATTGTATCAAAACCAATGTTAGTGAATATATATATGGTTGTTTATTCTCGTAAGTTTAAAGATTGGGAACGCGATTTGTATCCTGCCGCGAGAGCAAATGTAGAAAACAATTTTTGATGTTGCTGAGCAACAGTCATACAATAATTTTTAAATGAACACACAGTCATTTGACTGCATTGTTGTTTATTTAAATGCAATCCAGGTTTCGGCCTTTTATGAGATTTTCAAGTGACAGTTTATGTCATATATGTTAATGACATAATCACTTGATAGTGGAATAAAATGCCTAAACCTGAGTCGTAATTAAATAAACAACAAAAATGGTTCAGAGGGGTCTAAGCGCTATGGGACTTAACATCTGAGGTCATCAGTCCCCTGGACTTAGAACTACTTAAACCTAGCTAACCTAAGGATATCACACACATCCGTGCCCAAGGTAGGATTCAAACCTGCGACCGTAGCAGCAGCGCGGTTCCGGACTGAACTGTTATTCATGAATAGCAGCACAACAGATCGAATCAATGTACAAATTTGCAGATAGGGTGCGTGGGATAACCAAGACAGTGCTCCTGCTGCCATACGATATCGTACCCCAGACCATAACTCCAGGTATACGTCCAGTGTGTGTAGCACGCAGACAGGTTGGTTGCAACTCTCAACTGGCCTCTTAATCAACACACGGCCATCACTGAGGCACAACCAGCTTTCATCAGAAAACACAACAGACCTCCACCCTGCCTTCCAATGAGCTATCGCTTGGCATCACTGAAGTGGTGTGGGGTTAGTGGAATATACGCGACAGGGCATATGGCTCGGAGCTGCCCTTGAAGTAACCGACTCGTTGTTTCACTGTGGTACCAACTGCTGCTCTAATTGATGCTGCAGATGCAGTATGGTGAGCCAAGGCCATACATTCCTCCCTCTCGGTAGAGCCACGTGGCCGCCCAGAGCCCAGTCTTCTAGCGACAGTACATCCTCGTAGCCACGGCTGCCAGGAAGCGCCTAGAACCGCTCGGCCAGAACAAATAAACAACAATACAGTCAAATGACGGCGTGTTCATTTAAAAATAAGTGTAGAAAGGAGTCAGAAGATTATTGGTTTAAATAAGATAAAGATAATTGAAATTTCTAAGAAAGAACGATAATTGAAATATTTTCATAAAAGATTAAATAGTGAATTTTATTATCAGCATTGGTACGGTTGTAATATGGTTATTTAGTGTCGGTTTCCTTATGGAAATATTTCATTGGAAATGGTTACGCCTGTATTGGACAACTTCCTTATGTATTGTTGTCGGGTTATGAGAGAACAAGTTTGGTGTCACTTTGTGGTTTTAAAATAAATGCTTAAAGTGTTATGGTTGTGTCTACCCAATCAATCGCTCTACCCTTCTCCACCGTGGCTCAGCTGCCTCTGACAGTATCTAGTGGGCGTTATCAGCATAGCAGCAAGAATACATGATTAAATTTGTACGTTTTTTGGATTATGGAGGTGCATATTTAGTCCACAAAGCTGCCTCCCCTGTCGTACTTTGGCTGTAGCCCGACTGGGTATCGAGTCGATCCCAGCTTGGATGACATACAGGGTGTAACGGCTGCAAGTGCAGATATTTTTATATGTGCTATATTAATATATGCACACATCAGGGTGCTGGTTGTTTTTTCTGTGCGTCGAAGATCCTCCCCATAAACACGTCACAGACTTCACAACCTGATGTTTTCTGCACATTCGAATTGCGCCACTAAGTACAGGCACACGTACGTGGAGGTGCCGACGAACCTAAAACATACGATTTATTATGGCTGTAATTAGTAGCCTGCAAATGACGTAAATACTGATGTTATGTTGTTCAGTATATCGTTCTGACCCATTACGTCATTTCAGGCTGGTTCAACTGTACACTGGAGTTCGTCTGTCCTGGTGGTCAATGGGTGGGTGGTGCTGTCGACAACCCTTGATCAGATGTTTTGTGTGGGTGAGGGATCTGGAGAACGTGCTGACGAGGCCGGAATTCAAACACCCTCTGTTTCGAGGAAGGTCACGGCATGACGCCAACGTGTAATCTTGCCTTATCTTGTTGAAAGATAACATTACAGAGACTTCTAAGACAAGGCACAGGCACCGTAGTTGCGTCAGAAATAAAACTTCTGATGCCCAGATTACTAGCTATGAAAAACATAGGAGATGGTGTTGTGTACACCATCTGTCCAAAAAGTTCCGAGATTGATTTTATTCCTGGCATAGAAGCGTCATCAGTGCAGTAACTACGGTGGCAGTTTGAACTAACAGCTGTAGACAACAACTGTACATTCGACCCGGCAGTTGGGAGCAGACTGTGTGAAATAGTCTACGTGTAACCATAGCGTGTCAACATTGTTGTGTCACAAATCACAATGGAACAACATCTCTAAATAAAGTGTTCAAGACATTCTCCAGAATGTTTTGAAGGAGACAAAATTATGTGGAATGTTTGTGGTTCCTGAACAAAAGCAATGATACAAGGACACCTGCCATGACTTGACTGAAACGGAAACGTGAACAAATCTTTTCTGGAAAGGATCATCGTAGGAGACAGGACTTGGTGTTGTCAATGTGAACCCATCACAAAACAATACAGTGTAGAAATTCACGTATATGTTCAATGCTCTGACAACATGCCAGTATCCAAGCCAGTGAAATACGCAAGACGAACAGCATCACAAAGAAGAATTTGTACGACAGATCCCCATGGTTGTAATGAACGTACTTAAGTGGGGCACAGCATTAAACTTTATTATCAAGGCGAAACTCAGTCATAGTGTCCTGGTATGAACATCCACACAACTACATATAACAGAAATGTTTCTCCTGTGACGTTGCCTGTGATGCACCTACACCACGAACCCCAGAGACGTGGTAGACGATGGCGTGAAAGCCTGGGACGTTACTGGGCCAGTACTGCCGGCGCACGACTGTTAACATCCTGGTCATGAAGACCGGGATGAAATAGGCCGGGTCGACTTACATGGAACGCAGAGACGAAACTGCTGGTACTACCAATTTGTACCGCTGAGACTGAACTACTGATGTGGCCGGACAGAACAGCTGGTACTGACTTCCTATTATCTGGCGACTGCCGAAATAGTCGCGAGCGAATGGGAATCCACATGGATGGGCATCCTGCCAACTGCGCTGTCAGCTGCTACAGATACACTGTCTGTCGGCGAATTGCCCCCCCCCCCCCAGATGCTGTGGAGGCGACGTGTAATTTCATGATAAACAGCCAAGCCGTACAAAGAAATATTTATCTCTCTCTCTTTCCAAGCATTTATTTTGACTTGCAGGGTCTGCTGGTTAATCGGATGTGGTATGTTAATTTTAAGAGGTGCCTGGATGCCGTTCCTGTCGCCACCCCGTACCTCCCGGGAAGGAATTAGTGTACCGCAACTGTCTGCATCTAGTGTAATCCATGGAATAATGCGAATGGGTTCAGATGTCTGCAAGCCGTGTAACTGAGGCGGAACGTGGGGACCAGCCCGGTAATCACCTAGCGGCATGTGGGAAACCGCCTAAAAACCACATCCAGGCTGGCTGGCACACCGGCCCTCGTCGTTAATCCGCCGGGCGGATTCGATCTGGGGCCAGCGCGCCTACCCGAGTCCAGGAAGAAGCGCGTTAGTGCTCTCGGCTACATTGGCGGGTCACAAAGAAATATTTATCGGTGTTGATAACAACCATTTACGCTCGTCCTCCTGGCGGGGCGGCTGCCCGCACGGCCTGCCTGGTGTGTGGAAGAAACGACTATCAAGCGGATACAACAATTTTATTTTTTTTATCCAGTCTCTAAACTTTTTGGACTGAAGGTGTGTGTAGCCAGTGGCATCCTACACCACCACATCAGGTGACGTCATCTCGCAACAGTTATTCTCCTGGGAACGTACACATTCAGGTGCGTTCATCATGAACCGCGAACAGTGTGAAAAGATCGTAGTTGCTGTCAAGCGAAGCTGCAACAATGGTTGCCGTGCTGACAGTCCGTACCACCACAGACGCCGTACCACTGTCCATGTGGATATTACACTGAGGCAACAAGAGTCATGGGATGGCGGTATGCACATTCACAGATGGCGATAGTGGCAGTGCGTTGGCGGAGCTGTCATTTGTACCCAGGTGATTCTATTGAAAAGGTGTCCGTCATGATTATAAGACACTTTGAACGCAGAATGGTAGTTGGCGCTAGACGTTTGGGACATTCCATTTCGGAAATCGTTGGGGAATTCAATATCCCGGGATCCACAGTATCACCAATGTTAGAGAATACCAGATTTCGGGCATTACCTATTATCTCAGACAGCGCAGTGGCCGATGACCTTCACTTAATGACCGAGAGCAATGGCAACTGCGTGGAGTTGTCAGTAGTAACAAATACGCAACACTGCGTAAAATAACCGCAGAAGTCAATGTGAGACGTGGATGAACGTATCCGTTAGAACAATGGGGGATTTTGGCGTTAATGGACTGTGGCAACAGACAATCGACGCAAGTGCCCTCGCTAACAGCTGAAATAGATTGTCCTGCCCAAAGTTGTGACCTGAACCCACTGGAACATCTTTCGGAAGAATTAGGACTCCGATTTCGCTCCACAACCCAGAGTGCAACATCGTTACCTTACTTAGGTTTGGACTTTTGGGGAAGAATGGCCCGCAATTCCTCCAGATATATTCAGACACCTCACTGAAACTGTCCCCACTACAGTTCAAGCCGTCACGAGGGCGAAGAGTAGAAGCACACCACGCTAAGATCCACTGATAGGTGTTCAGATACTTTGGTCAGATAGTGTGTCTATTACACCGGCTTACTACACTGAAACGCCAAAGAAACTGGCATGGACATGCTTATTCAAATACAGAGACATGTAAACAGGCAGAATACGGCGCTGCGCTGGGCAACGCCTGTATAAGACATCAAGTGCCTGGCGCATTTGTTAGATCGGTTACTGCTGTCACAACGGCAGGTTTCCAAGATTTGAGTTTGAACGTTGTGTTATAGTCGGCGCATGAGCGATGGGACACAGCGTCTCCGAGATAGCGATGAAGTGGGGATTTTCCCGTACGATCATTTCACGAGTGTACCGCGAATATCAGGAATCCGGTAAAACATCAAATCTCCGACATCGCTGTGGCCGGAAAAAGCCTGCAAGAACGGAACCAACGACGACTGAAGAGACTCGTTCAATGCGACAGAAGCGGAAGGAATCCGCAAATTGCTGCATATTTCAATTATGGGTCATCAAAAAGTGTCAGCGTGCGAAATATTCAACAAAACATCATCGATATGGGATTTCGGAGGCGAGGGTCCACTCGTGTACCCCCTTAATGACTGCGTCGCCTGGGCCCGTCAATACCAACACTGGACTGTTGATGATTGGAAACGTGTTGCTAGGTCGGACGAGTCTCATTTCAAATGGTATCGAGCGGATGGACGTGTATGGGTATGGAGACAGCGTCATGAACCAGGGAGCCTGCATGTTCAAATGGTTCAAATGACTCTGAGCCCTATGGGACTTAATATCTGAGGTCATCAGTCCCCTAGAACGTAGAACTACTTAAACCTAACTAACCTAAGGATATCACACACATCCATGCCCGAGGCAGGATTCGAACCTGCGACCGTAGCAGCAGCGTGGTTCTGGACTGAAGCGCCTAGAGCTGCTCGGCCACCACGGCCGGCGGACCCTGCATGTCAGCAGGGGACTGTTCAAGCTGGTTGAGGCTCGGTAATGCTGTGGGGCGTGTACAGTCGGAGTGATATGGGATCCTTGATACGTCTAGATACGACTCTGACAGGTGACACGTACGTAACAATCTTGTCTGGACACCTGTATCCATTCATGTCCATTGTGCATCCGACGGACTTTGTAAGGTGTCAGGCAAATCCAACACCTTCCATGAAAACCCTGACATGATAAGCAAATCCAGTAGTATGTCACATAGCTCCGAATAAAACGTGACATTAAATTAACCAAAGTAATACGAGTAACGAGTGAGCAAATGGAATACCACAGACTAATACAAGAATGCCTATTTGCATGTCATACCTTCCCACCGTGAGACAGACGCAGTTCCGAGGGGAGAAACGAGAACAGAAGCCGAGAGCAGAACCGTGTTAAGCTAGAAGGCCCTACGATAAGGGACGGACACCCACGTCGCCAGCTAACCGCTAGGACCACCCCCCAGCCCATGTTAAAAGCTAGAGCCATCCAGAAGATCAGTATAGATCTTACGATAACAATAAAAGGGTCACCACAGCCGCAAGTTTTAGCGTGAGACTTTTTCGCGTCTCTGTTGCGTCAGGACCACCACCCAGCCCATGTTAAAAGATAGAGCCCTCCAGAAGAACAGTATAGATCTTACGATAACACTAAAAGGACCACACCAGCTGCAAGTTTTAGCGTGAGGCTTTTTTTTAAAAACATTGCCTCACCACTAAAAGTATAACGTTTCTCATTGGATAGACAGATTTTTTGTAGGCGGAGCTTAAGGTGAACATTGAGACCCTGATTGGTCAGATGAAAACACAGCCAGATAGTTTTTTTAAACCAACTTCGGTAAATTGTAGTAAGGAAAAGTTAGGAGAGAGTTGCTTCCAAGACGGCGAGGTGAGCGGAGTTGTGCTGTCCGCCGCCCCCTGACAAGGGGACACTGACAAGGTAATGCACGCACGCGATGCCGCATAACAGCGCATAAAACTTCACTCAGAACTGCAGAAGTCTCATCTGTTACACCCCCTTTTTGCGTAATACTAGTGTCGATCGTCAATTAAAGCTCATGGTGTTCACATTTGCCACTTGAAGTAAAAATCTGAAACGTTATGATTTTTCTGTTATATAGTTATTGAGAAGCCACATCAGCCACTGTAATTTACGACAAGTTAGATAAGTAATTAAAGATAAATGACGGTCACTGTAGACCACTTTGATAGTTTTCTCTTTTGTGAAACTTAATTTAAACCTAGATTATAGATGTGGTATGGCATAGGTCATCCTTCGATCCATTGTAGAACTTGGAAACCCATCAGGGAATATTCGTTCACATTTTTGTTGAACGCAGTTGGTTTTTACCATCCTGTATTAAAACATTTCCATTATCAATAGTGAAATTTATAAACAATGTTTTGTGAGTAGAATAAAATTTCCAATGGTAAACTTAACTGCTTTTTCGACGTGATTTTACCAGCTAACTAAAAGTAGGAAAGCCTTGAACCCCTTCCACTAAATTTAGTTAGTATTAAGATTCTTTTACAGGGAGTGCAGTGGAGTTGACGCTGAAATAATTAAGTATTTGTTTATATCATCGCTAGTCTCACTGAACTCTTCTGAACTCTACATGTCATGTGTGGTCTGGCGTCTCCTTACCAGCAACAGGTCCCAGGTTCAAACAAGTCAATTACCTAAAAAACACGCTCAGAGCGTCTTTGCGCGAAAGTGGTAGGGAGACACGATGTAGAACAAACAGACACCACACAGAATGTTAGAACTTGTGCAATTTCAGCAGGACAATGCGACACGTCCAGAATTGCTACAGTGCAGTTCCCGGAACACTGAGTTTAAACAGTTCCGCTGGCCACCGAACTCTCTAGACATAAACATTATGAAGCATATCTGGGATGCCTTGCAACGTACTGTTCAGAAGGAATCCCCACACCTCGTACTCTTACGGATTTATGGACAGCCCTGCAGGATTCGTGGTGTCAATTGCCTCCAGAACTACTTCAGACATTAGTCGAGTCCATGCCACGTCGTATTGCGGCACTTCTGCGTTTTCGCGGGGTCCCTATACGCTGTTATTCATGTGTACCAGCTTCTTTTGATCTTCAGTGTATATTCGTGCTGAAAGGCTAACCATTTGCTTATCCATGCATAAATGCAGTTCTCGCTAATTTGACGTTTGTTGCATGCCGGCTTCGTGGTGATGCAGTTCTAATGTCCAGCACTGTAGTTTAGATTATTTCTGAAGCGGGCAACGCGAATCAGTCATAGAGCGGAACAGTGGGCGCATTTGTCCAGCTTGAGTGGCGGTTTGCTAAGGAGCGGAACGCCAGTGGCTGGAGGCAGGGGCGAGTGAGCTGACTGAGGGAGTGTCTGCAGGCAGCTGGTAAACAGGCGAGCGCCCTGTGTCTGTGGGCGCTCTCCTTGGTCCACATCCGCACACCAGAACGCCGGCTGTTCCGTCCACATGCGCGCCTCTTGTGCTGGAAGTAGGCCAAGGGCCGGACGCAGCAATACTGGAAACGGCGCATGGACCACACAGGCTGGATGCGCGCCGAGGTCCAGCGCCGTTTGTAGTGGAGGACACGTTTTCAATCAGCGATGCGTAACACTACCGAATATGCGCGGTTTAGAGAGACGAGTGCGAGGAGAATTTGACAGACAACTGACTATGAGGTCTTTGTGAGAGACAAATGTGACAAAACTATTCCATCTGGTGTCCTAGATGCATGAGGCAAGCGAAATAGCCTCAGACTTAAACAAGAATGTCATAATTCCAATGTTAAAAAAAAGATCGATGTTGATAGGCGTGAATACTGCCGAACCGTCACTTTAATAAGTCTACACCTACATCTACATCTACATCCATACTCCGCAAGCCACCTGACGGTGTGTGGCGGAGGGTACCTTGAGTACCTTCTATTCCAGTCTCGTACTGTTTGTGGAAAGAAAGATTGTCGGCATACCTCTGTGTGGGCTCTAATCTCTCGTATTTTATCCTCATGGTCTCTTCACGAGATATACGGAGGACTCCTCGGTGAAGGTATGTTCGTGAAACTTCAACAAAAGCCCGTACCGAGCTACTGAGCGTCTCTCTTGCAGAGTCTTCCACTGGAGTTTATCTATCATCTCCGTAACGCTTGCACGATTACTAAATGTTGTTGTAACGAAGCGCGCTGCTCTCCGTTGTATCTTGTCTATCTCTTCTATCAACCCTATCTGGCACGGATCCCACACCGGTGAGCAGTATTCAAGCAGGGGGCGAACAAGTGTACTGTAACCTACTTCCTTTGTTTTCGGACTGCATTTTCTTAGGATTCTTCTGGCATCTGCTTTACCGACGATTAATTTTTATGGTCATTCCACTTTAAATCACTCCTGATGCCTACTCCGACATACTTTATGAAATTAGCTGCTTCCAGTTGCTGACCTGCTGTATTGCAGCTAAATGATAAAGGATCTTTCTTTCTATGTATTCGCAGCACATTACGCTTGTCTACATCGAGATTCAATTGCCATTCCCTGCACCATGCGTCAATTCGCTGCAGATCCTCCTGCATTTCAGTACAATTTTCCGTTGTTACAACCTCTCGATATACCACAGCATCATCCGCAAAAAGCCTCAGTGAACTTCCGATGTCATCCACAAGGACATTTATGTATATTGTGAATAGCAACGGTCCTACGACACTCCCCTGCGGCACACCTGAAATCACTCTCACTTCGGAAGACTTCTCTCCATTGAGAATGACATGCTGCGTTCTGTTATCTAGGAACTCTTCAATCCAATCACGCAATTGGTCTGATAGTCCATTATGCTCTTACTTTGTTCATTAAACGACTGTGGGGAACTGTATCAAATGCCTTGTGGAAGTATAGAAACACGGCATCTACCTGGGAACCCGTGTCTATGGCCCTCTGAGTCTCGTGGACGAATAGCGCGAGCTGGGTTTCACGCGATCTTTTTCGAAACCCATGCTGATTCCTACAGAGTAGATTTCTAGTCTCCAGAAAAGTCATTATATTCGAACATAATACATGTTCCAAAATTCTACAACTGGTCGAAGTTAGAGATATAGGTCTATAGTTCTGCACATCTGTTCGACGTCCCTTCTTGAAAACGGGGATGACCTGTACCCTTTTCCAATCTTCGTCGTGGTTGCAAAATACTGACATGATTTCTTTACTGGTGAATGAGAATACTGGTGCAAGCCGACCACGAGGAAAGTTAGTTTTTGTTCCAGACAAATGTAGAAATACGTGAGGCAATACTGACACTACGATTTATATCAGAAAAGAATGGTAACTTACATTTAAAGCATCTGTAGATTTAGAAAAAGCCTTTGACAATACCGACTGGAAACTGGACTTTGAAATTGTGAAGGTAGCTGCGATAAAATGCAGGGAGCGGAAGGGAATTCATAACATGTACGGAAAACAGACTGCAGTTACGTATAACAGCCGAAAGACATGAAACGGAAGACGTATAAGACGTATTTGAGAAGGGAGTGAGGTCATCAGTTTGTACATTAAATAAACTGTGAAGGAAACCAGGGAGAAAATTGAAAAGGAAATTAAAGGTTTAGGGGGAAGAAACATAAACTTTGTGGTTTACTGATGGCAACGTAATTCTGACGGAAACGACAACACACTTGGAAGGTCGGTTCAATGGAATGGATAGTGCCTTGGAAAGGAGGTTATAAAATGAGAAATAATCAAAGTAAAATAAGAGTGATGGAATGTAATCGGATAAATCACGGGTTGCTGAGGGAATTAGATTATGAAATGGGATACTAATAGCAATAGATGAGTTTTGTTATTTGGTCAGAAATGTTATTGACAGCAACCGAAATGCAGACTGACACTAGCAATAAAAATATTTCTGAAAAAGAGGAATGCACCAACATCGAATATAAATTTAGATTTTATGAAGTCTTTTCTGTCGGTACTTTTTGGATTACAGTCTCGTACGGAATTGATGTGTGCACGATAAACAGTTCAGACAAAAGAGAACAGAAGCTTTTGAAATGTGGTGCTTCAGAGGAGTGCTGAAGATTCGATGGGTAGAATGGGATTTTCACTCTGCAGCGGAGTGTGCGCTGATATGAAACTTCCTGGCTGATTGAAACTGTGTGCCCGACCGAGACTCGAACTCGGAACCTTTGCCTTTCGCGGGCAAGTGCTCTAACATCTGAGCTACCGAAACACGACTCACACCCGGTCTCACGGCTTTACTTCTGCCAGTATCTCGTCTCCTGCCTTCCAAACTTTACAGAAGCTCTCCTGCGAACCTTGCAGAACTGCGGAGACATGGCTTAGCCACAGCCTGATGGGTAGACTGAATAAAAGCTAAAGAAGTACTGAATCGAATTGGGAAAAGATAAATTTATAGTACAATCTGACTATAAGAAGGGAATCACTAATAAGAAATGTCCTGAGGCAGCAAGGAAACCTCGGTTTGATGACAGAGAGAGACCAAAGTTCGAATACAGTAAGGAAATTCGAATAGGTATTGGTTACAGCAGTTTTCCAGTGATGAAGAGACTTGCACAGGATAAACTAACGTCTGGGTCAGATGAGATACCTGTAAGATTCCACAGATATGGTACGAAAGAGCTTGCTCCGCCCGAAGCAGTAGTTTATCGTAGGTAACTGGAATGATGAAGGATATCTAGCGACCGGGAAAAGCACAGGACAGAAGGTCATAATTATACGCCTTTACTAGTTTTATTGGTATCCCTGCTTTGAAGGTAGTGGCAAATTTTGCTGTCAGTATTTTACTGCTTTGTTTCAGTACTGCTTTGTTTGAAAACTGCACTGTTTTAGTTCTGTAGCTACGGTTGATATTAGCGGACACAGCTAAACGACGAGCAGTTAATGACATGTGCGTGGATAAGCCTACTCGAAAGTCCACAGACAGGACAAACAACGACAGAGGCAATGGGTGTGTTTAGAAATTGCTTTGGCAAGGCTCTACCTTATGAAGTAACCTCCATTGATTAGAATTTGTCTACTGACTGGGAGGATAACGTGTAACGGAAGCGCCAGTCCAAATATCTTACAAGATTTATGACTTGATGGAACTCGTTGCCTGCTGATTATTGAGAGATATGAGCATTTCTCAGAATTGGGATGGAAAAGACCCACCGTGGTTTAACAGCCCTGCTAGAAAGTTGTTAAGAAAGCGCAGTGAGCTTCATCACAGACTTAAGGGAAGACAAAGCTTAACCGACAAACAGAAGATGAACGAAGCGAAAACGAGAGTAAGGAGAAAACTGAGAGGAGCGTTCAGTTGAACTGAAATAAAAATTGTGCCAGCCGATCTGATTAAAAATCCTAAGAATTTTTGGTATTACTTTAAGTACTCAGTCACTCAGTGACCATTCTGACTCCAAAACAGATGATGACAGAAGGCCGAAAAACTGAATTCTTTCTTCGAAAACTGTTTCACGGCGGAAGATGCTAACATAGTTTCTCCATCCGATCGTCGCACGAAAGTCGAAATGTCACGGAAAAGAAAAGCAATTATAATCGCTTAATAATGGGGAGGCGTCTGGGTCAGATGAGATACCTGTAAGATTCCACAGATATGGTGCGAAAGAGCTTGCTCCGTCCCTAACAGTAGTTAATCGTATGTCACTGGAACGATGAAGTATACCTAGTGACCGGAAAAAGCACAGGAGAGAAGACCATAATTATAGGGCTATGTCACAAACGTTAAGCTGTTGTAGCATTATGGAACACTGTTCATGCTCACGTATTATAACACGTATTATAGCATTTTTGAAGAACGGAAATCTCTCCTATAAAAATCTGCATGAAATGCGCAAACAGAGACCTTTCGAATCTCAGCCCGCTCTGTTCGTCCATAAGATCCGTAGTGCCGTGTTTCTTGACTTCAGTGAGGCATTTCATACGGTTCCGTACTGTCGTTCGGAGCTTATGGAGTATCGGAACAGATTTGTGTTTGGATTCACGACGTCCTTGCAAATAGAATAAGACACGTCACTGTTAAGGGAACAAAATCGACAGATGTTAAGGTAATTTCATGAGTTCCCCAAGGAAGACTGATAGGACTGTTACCGATTACAGTGTATTATAAAGGTGGAAGCTCCATGAGGCTGTTTCAAGGTGATGCAGTTGTCCATAAACGTAGCAACGCCAGAAAGCTATAGTGAATTGCAGGAAGACCTGCAGGGGAACGGTGACTGGGATAGGGAGTCTCAGTTGACCTGAACGTAAATAAATCTAACGCACTGCGCATAAACAGGCGAAGAAATCCAATACTGTACGATCACACTGTTGTCTGCAAATCAGTGGAAACAGTAACTACCGTAAAACACCTAGGAGTAACTGTCCAGTGCGATCCAAAGTGGAAATCTGCATAAAACGAACTGTAGGAAAATAGGATGCTGGGCTGAAATTCGTTCGAAAAATCTTAAGAAAACATAATTCATCTAGAAAGGAGTGGTTTACAAAAACACTGGTCGGTCGGTTCTTAACTGATGCTCAGCAGTCTGGGACATTTATCGGACTGGATTAATAAGAGAGTTGGAGATTAGCCAACGAAATGCGTTTCATTACAGGATCGTCTATTTGGCGCGGGATCGTGCGGAGAGGCTGCAGAAACTCCAATGGCTGACGCTAGAAGAGAGACATCCTGCATCATGAAGAAGATTACTAATGAAATTCCGATAGAAAACTTCCCGAGAAGAGTATCCAACATATTGATTCCTCCCACATATGACTAGCGAAATGATCATAACGAGAAAACCTGAGAAATTGTAGCTAATATGGAGGTTTACCGACAATCGTTCTTCCCATGGAACAAGCGAAGGTGGATCACATAGTGGTACTAGAAGTACCCTCAGGCACACACCGCAAGGTGGCTTGCGGAGTATTTAGGGTGTCCCAGGAGGAATGGTGAACCTTTAGGATATAACAGATACGATCATTCTAAGCAGAATAGTCTAGTAAACAGGGGCTCTAAAATGCTTACGTTAAGAACCATGAGTACTTCTTCATCTTCGATATTATGAAACAAATCTCTTCTATTGCAATCTCTTTGCTTTCCATATTTTCGGAGGACGTAATATGGACCAAAAAGATGATGATGATGTTTGGTTTGTGGGGCGCTCAACTCCGCGGTTATCAGTGCCCGTACAAATTCCCAACCTTTGCTCATTCCAAACTCGCGACTTTCATGAATGATGATGAAGTGATGAGGACTACACAGTCACATTGAGCGTTCGACGTAGACATGAAAATGATTTTTTTGGGGGAAAAGCGTAAGGAATAAAGCCGTATCATTAGATTTAGCGTGAACAAAATCATGAAAATCACCTATTTTTCACGCGTTCAAAGAGGACTTTTCCCTTAAGAGAGAAAAGACGAACCTCTACTCCGTCTGTGGGACACTTATGCTAGGGATCCGTACGTAAAGATTTATAATGACTGCTGGATTATTTAAAATGCAAGCAACGTAACACTTACCGCTCAGAAATGGAGCTGTCTCGCGCAGATACTAGTCACGTGACGCCCATTTATCATCGGCGCACGTGCTAGTATTGAAATGCACTGTAGTGCTGTTGTAAAAGTCTGCCTGCTAATGGTCAGTGTATCTAAAGTTAATAATCAGCACGTAGAAAAGTTACTCTGGCATTATTATTAATGAGGCAATATTTTGGTTTGCTTTTCAGTTTTCACGCATAATGCAAAGATGCCGATTGTTTCAGTAAGAGTTATTTAATACCTTTCTAAAGGGTAACTACAATCAACTTAAGTGTGGATCATTAAAAATCAGTTATGTGGAATAAAAGCAGCTATGACGTCGATGATGAAATCGTCTCGGGTTATCAGCCGAGTCAAGTCCTCTAATTATATTCCTGCAGTGGTGCATCTAGTCCTTCTACTCAATTTTGATTATAAATAGTGCACTCAAGTTCACTGTGAATAGATAATAGATGTAGTTGATATACGTTAGATTTCCAAGCTGAATACCACAATAAATCGATCACTACAAAAATCAGCTTCCTAGTTAGCAGAGCTAACACCTCAAAATGAACTTTCTAATACGAGTGCTTGCAAGAAACTAAATCCTCCTGTGTTTATATGAACGATACCAACCGTACGACACAAATCAGAACTTCTGATTTTAGGATGCATGAAAAAATTCTTGCAATATCCAGCGTATTGCCCATGCGCTGAACAAAAGTTGAACAACTGTTTCGACAACAATTGCATCAAGGTCATTCACAGAAGGTTACGCTTCGATATTGGATCATCTGAAACACGATAGTGAGATAGTAATGGTTTTCACATGAAAAAGCTCTCTTAAATTTTTTTTCCTTTATTGATTTTCGATCCCCCACCCCCACCTGGGGAGGGGCGGGCTGACAGCATCTTAATACGCTGCTCTACAGCCGAGAGAAAAGTTAAACAAACAATGGTGAGGGAACAAACAACATAAAAAGGTGATAAAATGGCGGAAAGTGACGGAACGTAAAATACATAAACACGGCGTTGACGATGCGGATGAAGACACACAGGAAGGAGACATGCACAATTTAAATAACACGGCGACAGTCTGGTATCTGTTCGCAAGAGATAAAAACACAACTAGCGACAGTGTGGCGGCTGTTCGCAACACTGACAGGGGACCCACAACACTGAACACTCACTTATAACAGCACTGATAGAGGCGACACGGCAGCAGATTGAGGGGGGGGGGGGGGGACGCTCTTTAATCAATCCACAACGCAGAAATTGTCTTATTCTCGTGATTTAGCCACAACTGTTGTTATTCCTAGTGTGGAACTTTTGTTTCTGGGAATTCCTTTTACCAAATGAGGATGTGATCGCTACCGCTATGGAATATTTCGTAGCATTTAACATACAGTGCGTATCAAAAAGGATAATCCGATTAAAAATAATCATAATAGTTTTGTTATTTGAGACTTGTGCGTGAACAACGAATTGTTGGAAAGAGTACATGGTTCGCGCTAGGGAGCAAAAGTGGGCTTCCAGTTCTAGTCGGAACAACAGAAAGCGTTTTTGTTCTACGTTTTTCGCAGTGCAGGTCAATAATAACTGTTCAGCATGACTTTCGTACTACAAATATGGTGTGGATTCTCCTACAGCAAGAGCATTAGACGATGGCATGAACAATTCCGAGAAACAGGTTGTTTGTGTAAAGGCAAATCGCCGGACCTCCCCGAGTGTCTGACACAGACGTCGAACGCATCCGCCTTAGTTTCACAAGGAGTCCGCAGAAATCCGTTCGTCGTGCAGCTTGAAAGCTCAACATACCTCCGATGTCCGTCTGGGGTGTATTGTGTCGACGTTTACACATGAAACCATACAAAAGTTAGGTACTTCAAGGTCTTCGTGAAGATGACAAACGAAGTGTGGAGTTCTGTAGTGTCGTTCTTGGCAACATGGAGGAGGACAGATTTTTTTCCACGCTTGGTGTTTAGTGACGAGGCAGCATTCCGTTTAAATGGAAAGGTGGACCGTCATAATGTGAGAACAAGGGATACGGAAGAACCACATGAAGCTGTACAACATGAGAGGAACTCTCCAAAATGTAATGTGTTTTGTGTGGTTTCACGGTAACGGATGTATGGTCCATTTTTCTTTGCCGGGAACACTGTTACAGGAAGCACGTATCTCGATATGCTTCAGACTTTCTTTTCCCACAGTTGGAGACTGATTCGAACGATTTCATTTACCAACAGCATGGGAGACCGCCACACTGGCACCTGGAAGTGCGGGGATTTTAAAAACAATGGATTACTGAACGATGGCTCGGTGGCACTGGACCAAATGATTCAGCCTTACATTCCTGGCCTCCAAGGTCACCGGAACTGACTGCATGCGATTATTTCTTGTGGGGGGTTTATAAAACACGCTGTTTATGTGGCTCCGTTACCAGTAACAATGAATGAACTGAGACGCCGCATAACAGCAGCTGTGGAAGCTGTAACTCAAGATATGCTCGCTGCAGTGTGGGACAATTTGAATACTGCATTGGCATATGCAGTGCATCGCAAGGTGGCATAGGTATGGAAAAAGCTTTTTGAGTTTCTCATCCATCAAAAAACAAAATTCATTGTATATGTTTATTAGTTTCAGTAATATAGACGTGCCAGATCGGATGATTCTTTTTGATAGACCCTGTATTTTCCCAAGGGATGAATGGACTGGTAACACACTGGACGACACGTATAGCTAATGAAAACCATGATGTTCAGAAATAATGTGTCTTTTCGTTCACAATAAATAATTTGCTTTGCTATGGGCAGAATTTGTCAATCTGACACTGGAAAGTGTATGTGAAAGTAATTAGTGCAACACAGAAAGCTAACCGGAGAAAATATTTCTATTCTTTTGTGTGGGCATAGTGCCTGTAGCTGCTTTCCATTTTCTATTGCTATTCTACCGCTTAAGCCTTGTCCCGCAGTTACGCAGGGTCAGCCATCATTAAGCGGATTTGGCATGTTAATGGTTAAGGGGTGGCCAGATGCCCTGCCTGTCGCCACCCCGTATCCCCCACGACAGATTTAGTGTACCCCAACTGTCTGAGTCGAGTGTAATCCCTGGAATAGTGCGAAAGTGTCCAGATGTCTGCGAGCCGTGTAACTGAGGAGGAACATGGGGACCAGCCCGGTATTCACCTAGTGGGATGTGGAAAACCACCTGAAAACCACATCCAGGCTGGCCAGCACATGGGCCCTCGTCGTTAATCCGCCGGGCGGATTCGATCCGGGGCTGGCGCGCCTACCCGAGTCCAGGAAGCAGCGCGTTAGCGCTCTCGGCTACCCTGGTGGGTCCCTGTAGGTGCTTTTCATTATTAAAGGTAAATACTAAATGTTGTAAAAGTAGAATTTTAAACACTTTTAGTAAAGTGTTACCTGGTCGCAAGTCGTAACGCGCAGAAGACTACCGTCGCTCAAGGCAACGATCACATAATGTCCCTATTTTCACCGTGAGATTTTATCGTAATTTTTTCCAACTTCAGGGGAACTGAATGTTTTGAGATGAATCAACACCACCTAGAGATAAGGCCAAACAACTGTACTGTGGTGTCACAGCCAAGAGGTGATCGTAATATGTAGCAACCAACACTAAAATAATTGTGTAGCTCATAAAATGAGTGATTTTTGAGTTGACACTTGCGTGAAGTTAGCTAGTACAGAAAGCATGGATAGTTGTTTATGTGTAAATGAGAAAAAACTAGTCAAGAACGTATAACTTCGATTAATTTCGTGCATAGAATATACAACATGACCAGCACATTAGTAAACAAAACTACTGACGTCTTTGAAAAAAATTGCGTTATTTTCGTGAGTATACACTGTTAGGAACATTTAAGACGTTTTTAACTGTGCTGTAGTCGTTTAGTAAAACATTCATGCATTTCATATCAATATTTGTACACAACAGTGCGGAGGCACGCACATCACACAATTCTCTGTTACCAGTACGACTTCAAGCACAAATCCAGTGACTAGAATTCAGGTTAATGGAACTCGTTTTGAATAGACTTTCACTTTCAAATGATTACGAATGACAATATAAACTAAGTAACGGAATTGTACAGATGGTTAGCTACAGTAATCTTGATTGTTTCCTGCAGTTTTGCTGCCTCCAACGTCTTTTTTCTTTGGTACCTCTCTGGATGGTCCTGCAGCTGAAGTTAGGTAGGCTGGACAGATCGAAAAAGTGCCTGGCACGGCATCTGAATCAAGTCGTAGTTCTAAAACAGTCATAGTTTTTTCATCTATGGCAGATACTTCTCAGATAATGTCGCTAGCACTGAAACTTTTTTGACACGCTTGAAAAATGGGCAGTGAAATACATTAATCGTAATATATTCAACCCAAGTGATCCAGCAAATAATATTATACTTTAATCTAAATCATGCATTACTAGATTATATTCAAAACAAAACTTACCACTGAATAATTAGTAACTGCGAGAGCCTGTCTTGGAATTGAATGGAGCCATTTCTGTCTGATTATATCCTCTTTAGGAAATTTGAACAGATGAACCTTGTTTCCTGCTGTGCAATTTACATAACTTTTTGGTACGCAACACTCCATAACAACAACTGCATAAACATATATTATGTTGCGTTAAACTCACACAAGCACAATTTAATAACACAGAACATGATTTCTGTGTACTTAAACAACAATATCGTAACGACCACATAGCGCAACGAGTTTTTTATTATCCAACACGTTGTTGATACAACACCCGCCGCTTCTCATTGACGTCCTGAGTTCTCACGGTTGCTCGGCCTTTCCATCTTGGTGGTGTTGGCTGAATGCTGTTTTTATCAGATTAGATTGTTCGTTCAAATGTACAAAACCTACAACACGAAATAACTGTTTTGAAGCTGGAAAGCTAATGCTGGATTTGCATACAGATGGAACTTAATTTTATCTAAAAAATATATTACAAATTTTTATTACGTGCAGGAACTTGAAGAGCTATTTTTTAGTAGTGCGACGAAAGGTTGGTGAATTACTTGCACATTAGGAGACAAATTTAAGAGAAAAGATTCTCCTTTACTATTTTGAACAGCGTGTAATGGTTGTGTTGCCGCTCCGAGGCGATTAACTACATGCAGTTGACGATTGACTGATTTGAAGGTTGTATCAGTCGTCATTCACGCTGTCTGGATCTTGTTATCTTTTGCTTATCATGCTACAGAAAACCAAAACTGCGGACCTAAAATTGAAATTACTGTTATCAAACAACAAAGCATTTAAGTACACAGCAGACAACATAGAGCTTGGGTACATATTCTTTTCTGTCTGAATTTTAATTAGTGTTTTACAAACTAGTAGGAGATAAAATAAAATAAGCAAAAATTACGATACGATCGTCGACGACGAACCAACACCACAGTAAATTCTTGGCTTGACAAACACACAGGCGACGTGTGCAACCTCGAATGGCGCACTACATCACCCGATCTTAGCCCACAGAAAATGTCTGGCACTATTTGGAACAGTAAGTGAGAAGCAGCTGTCATTTCGTAACTCTATGGCAGGAATGGCCAACACTTTGACACGCTAACCTTTCTCTGGGACTACTGCCTCACTGTGCACTTCGCCCACTGCAAAAAATGTTCAAATGTGTGTGAAATCTTATGGGACTTAACTGCTAAGGTCATCAGTCCCTAAGCTTACACACTACTTAACCTAAATTATCCTAAGGACAAACACACACACCCATGCCCGAGGGAGGACTCGAACCTCCGCCGGCACGAGCCTCGCCCACTGCTACGGTACGCTGTGTGAGGAGAGGAAAGAGAGCGGCAAGCTGTGAACGTGTCGCATTTAAATGGCAACGCAGTCGTACTATAAACGACTTGGTTTTATATTTCACATTTCTCAACAACATATCACGAACAAAAGCAATTTTCAGTGTTATTTAACTATTTTTGGCGCACTCAAGACATAATACAATTTTTGTCTGGTACGAATTGTTGGCATAGGGACGGACGAGACAGTTTCACAGATTTTTGCACTGAGGTTGCCACGTAATCGTGACTTACTTTATTTCATAAGCGAAAAAAGGTCTTTCACACACAGATGTTGAGCGAAATATTGTAGGAGTTTTGCAACCTCAGTATGAACACATGGAAACTCTACCTGAGGAAAGCAATGAAGCAATCCAGGACAGTTTTAACACGAAAGGATTTGTCTTTAAAACGGGAATTACAATGTATATCATTGAGTCCCATCTGCACAAGCAGAGGGGCGCTGACAACTGAAACCGCAAACGGTCTCAAATACAGCACGAAAACAAATGCAAGTTTGACAGTGTCCTGAAAACGCTTAGAAAACTTTCATTGTAATTCTTTCTAGACCTCAATCAATTCTTCATACCTCGCGTTTTCTGTAACGCCATTGAGGTTAGGAAAATGGAAGGAGTATTTTAGCAGAATTTGTCACTTCCTCAACGCGATTTTCTTTTTAAATGCGTCCGTATCAAATCAGAAATACCGTAAATAGTTTCTCACCTTGCAGCGTCTTACTGTGAGCAGTGTGCAGTCACATCCACTTAAAATGTGAGGTCTGCATTCCATTCAGGATGCTCTAATTTTCGTTCCCGCTTCCCTTTTTCCTTCATAAATTCAACAGAAATATTTAAAGTCTCCATACTCTTCGTCAAGTTCAATCGAAAACTGTGGCAACTGTCAGCGGAGTAATGAGTGCTACATCAGAAAATTTACTATTCGTATCACCAATTTCATCGCATGCTCCATGCCTGAAAATGCAGCACGAAGTGCTTCTTGCTGTACAGGACAATGAATGAAATCGTCGATCACTGTAATTTTTTACTCTTACATCTTTAAATCGCTTCTGCGTAGTGTAATGTCATTCCATAGCAAATTTGTAGTACACGTCACTTATGCCACTGTATATCGCATAGAGTGTTGGCAAATTACACTTTTCTATATCAGTTAACATGCACAAGCTGGAAATAATTTTAATCGACGTGAGGCATCGCATATAAGAGTTTAATGAGTCTGCGACGGTTTGTGGCTTATGCTAAGCTTTTGAGGGCTGACTAGCCACGAAATTTGTGGACTTTTTTCACTTTTTCGCTCATAACTCTGCGACGGTTTGTGGCTTATGCTAAGCTTTTGAGGACTGACTAACGACTTTTTCGCTCATAACTCTAAAACGGTACATCCTACAGAAAAATCTGAAGACACCAAAATGAAAGAGCATAAAATTTCGCTTAGAATGACCTCTTAAATGTTAGACTTAATTCAACCATTTAGCCTCAATCTATCTTTAAAAACAGGCACTTTCAATGTTCCAGCGCCTGTAACTCAAAAATGATTACTCGAAAATAAAATTGTCACCGATAAAAGCTATACAGCATCAAATTTTGCCTGAAAAGAGTTCTTAAATTTTAAAATTCAGTAACTTCTTTGCAAAGATACGAGTAAAAACGTGAAAGTATTCGTAGCGGTAAATTCCATCTAAGACGTTTTTGTGAAGTCAAATTACTTTTGAAGGCCAAATCATACAAATACTCAAATTTGAGAGCAATTTGGTTAGGTACCTACCTTTCTAGTTAGCTTTATTATTTTCAGGGGCAGATCTGGACTCTGACCACAATCTATTGGTTATGAACTGTAGATTAAAACTGAAGAAACTGCAAAAAGGTGGGAATTTAACGAGATGGGACCTGGATAAACTGAAAGAACCAGAGGTTGTACAGAGTTTCAGGGCGAGCATAAGGGAACAATTGACAGGAATGGGGGAAAGAAATACAGTAGTAGCTTTGAGGGATGAAATAGTGAAGGCAGCAGAGGATCAAATAGATAAAAAGACGAGGGCTAGTATAAACCATTGGGTAACAGAAGAAATACTGAATTTAATTAATGAAAGGAGAAAATATAAAAATTCAGTAAATGAAGCAGGCAAAAAGGAATAGAAACGTCTCAAAAGTGATATCGACAGGAAGCGCAAAACGGCTAAGCAGGGATGGCTAGAGGACAAATGTAAGGATGTAGAAGCTTATCTCACTAGGGGTAAGATAGATACTGCCTACAGGAAAATTACAGAGACCTTTAGAGAAAGGAGAACTACTTGCATGAATATCAAGAGCTTTGATGGAAACCCAGTTCTAAGCAAAGAAGGGAAAGCAGAAAGGTGGAAGGAGTATATAGAGCGTCTATACAAGGACGATGCACTTGAGGACAATATTATGGAATTGGAAGAGGATGTAGATGAAGATGAAATGGGAGATATGATACTGCGTGAAGAGTTTGACAGAGCACTGAAAGACCTGAGTCGAAGCAAGGCCTCCGGAGTAGACAACATTCCATTAGAACTACTGACAGCCTTGGGAGAGCCAGTCCTGACAAAACCCTACCATCTCGTGAGCAAGATGTATGAGACAGGCGAAATACCCTCAGACTTCAAGAAGAATATAATAATTCCAATCCCAAAGAAAGCAGGTGTTGACAGATGTGAAAATTACCGAACTATCAGTTTAATAAGTCACAGCTGCAAAATACTAACGAGAATTCTTTACAGACGAATGGAAAAACTGACAGAAGCCGACCTCGGGGAAGATCAGTTTGGATTCCGTAGAAATGTTGGAACACGTGAGGCAATACTGACCTTACGACTTATCTTAGAAGAAAGATTAAGGAAAGGCAAACCTACGTTTCTAGCATTTGTAGACTTAGAGAAAGCTTTTGACAATGTTGATTGGAATACTCTCTTTCAAATTCTGCAGGTGGCAGGGGTAAAATACAGGAAGCGAAAGGCTATTTACAATTTGTACAGAAAGCAGATGGCAGTTATAAGAGTCGAGGGGTATGAAAGGGAAGCAGTGGCTGGGAAGGGCGTGAGACAGGGCTGTAGCCTCTCCCTGATGTTATTCAATCTGTATATTGAGCAAGCAATAAAGGAAACAAAAGAAAAGTTCGGAGTAGGTATTAAAATCCATGGAGAAGAAATAAAAACTTTGAGGTTCGCCGATGACATCGTAATTCTGTCAGAGACAGCAAAGGACTTGGAAGAGCAGTTGAACGAAATGGACAGTGTCTTGAAAGGAGGATATAAGACGAACATCAACAAAAGCAGAACGAGGATAATGGAATGTAGTCGAATTAAGTCGGGTGATGCTGAGGGAATTGGATTAGGAAATGAGACACTTAAAGTTGTAAAGGAGTTTTGCTATTTGGGGAGCAAAATAACTGATGATGGTCGAAGTAGAGGCGATATAAAATGTAGACTGGCAATGGCAAGGAAAGCGTTTCTGAGGAAGAGAAATTTGTTAACATCGAGTATAGATTTAAATGTCAGGAGGTCGTTTTTGAAAGTATTTGTATGGAGTGTAGCCATGTATGGAAGTGAAACGTGGACCATAAATTGTTTTGACAAGAGGAGAATAGAAGCTTTCGAAATGTGGTGCTACAGAAGAATGCTGAAGATTAGATGGGTAGATCACAAAACTAATGAGGAGGTTTTGAATAGAACTGGGGAGAAGAGGAGCTTGTGGCACAACTTGACTAGAAGAAGGGATCGATTAGTAGGACATGTTCTGAGACATCGAGGGATCACCAATTTAGTATTGGAGGGCAGCGGGGAGGGTAAAAATCGTAGAGGGAGACCAAGAGATGAATACACTAAACAGATTCAGAAGGATGTAGGCTGCAGTAGGTACTGGGAGATGAAGAAGCTTGTACAGGATAGAGTAGCATGGAGAGATGCATCAAACCAGTCTCAGGACTGAAGACCACAGCAACAACAACAACATTATTTTATTCAGTTATTCAAGTAGGTAATTTATAGTGTTTTCTGTTAATTTCTTGTGTTCATGGTAATTATACAAGGAGTATCTAATGAAAGGGCAAAAAAGGCATGGAAAATGTTCAAGGGCAAACGTGAAGGAAGTGCAGTTCCTTAGAAAGAAGCGAGTAGTGTCCGGTACGAACCGTGAAGTGTTCAATGAACGTGAATGGTGAACCAGCCCTTCTCAGTCCTGATAGTTTTCCGTCGAATCCCTTTCCATATGAAATTACCACAACAACTTGAGTCTATAAAGTGTTCGGCTATATGCAGCAATTGCAAGGGGCTTTCAAGCCTTATTCTCTAACAGAAAAGGACGCTTTCCTTGATGCGACGCAAATCGACGACAAGATTGACATCGTCAGGAGGAAATCGATTTAGATCCCATGCCAGAAGAAGACGAAGAACTGGACGACGATGTTTCCTCCCCAGGACAATCTTCCCCGAAACATCAAATACATAAATTTTAAATAAATGTTAACACATAACAATAACTGCTTAAAGAATGGTTGTAAAAAATTTGTTTCTCATAATTTTTATAATAAATGAAGTATCTTTCCATTAATAAAAACTTTCACTTGATATGGTCTCTTTCGTTTTTAAACCCGTTGATTATCATCTTGAACTGCCGTGACAATTAATTACTATCTGTACCTAGAGTTACCTATCCAGATAGGTTGGACGAATGTCGATGATTTGGCCTTAAAAGGTAATTTGAGTTAAAAAAAATTTAGCACTGCCAATACTTTTACGTTTTCATTTGTATCTTTGCAAAGGAATTTTAAAATTTAAGAAGTCTTTTTCCACAAAATTTGATGCTGTATAACTTTTATCGGTGACACTTTTCATTTAGAGTAATCGTTTTTGAGACGGTGAAATTGTCTATTTTTAAAGATGGATATGGATCAAGGCTAAATGGCTGAATCGAGACCAACTTTAAGTAGGACATTCTACGTGATATTTGATGCTGTTTCATTTTGTTGTTTTGAGGATTTCTGTAGGATGTATCATTTTCGAGTTATAAGCGTAAAAAAGCCCAAACATTTTGTGGTTTTTCGTCCGTCGAAAGCTTATCACAAACCAGAAATCGTCACAGACGCGTTTAACTTGTATCTGTGGTGCCTAACGTCAGTTAAAGTTATTTCCAGTTTGTGGACATTTGTTGACCACCGCGGTCTTTTTTCTGGCTAATCTTCCTGGACTAGTAATATGAGGGTCGTTCCAAAAGAAATGTACGCTATTTTTGTAAAAATAAAGTTTTCATTCTGCATGTGTGAAAGTTTTACAGTGTGTAGATGCATCCTTCCCGCTTGTTTTCAAACTTAGTTCAAACTGTACCCGTGAGTGGCGCCGTCACAGCATGTCTTCAAGATGGCTGCTACACTTGACGTTCGTCAGAAGCAACGTGCTGCCATAGAATTCCTGTGCTATGAAAACGAGACAGTGGGAAACATCCACAAGAAGTAGAAAAAGGTGTATGGAGATGCTGCTGTCGATCGCAGTACAGTTAGTCGGTGGGCAAGCAGGTTACGTGATGCAAGCGGGCACGGCAGTATTGAGGATTGTCCTCGCAGCGGCAGGCCTCGTACTGCACACACTCCAGACAATGTGCAGAGAGTTAACGAATTGGTGACTGCTGACAGACGCATCACAGTGAACGAATTGTCACGCTACGTTGGGATAGGCGAAGGAAGTGTTTGCAGAATACTGAAAGTGTTGGCGTTAAAAAAGGTTTGTGCCAGGCGGGTTCCCAGGATGTTGACAGTGGCTCACAAAGAAACAAGAAAATCTGTATGCAGCGAACTTTTGGAACAGTACGAGAATGGTGGAGATGAATTTCTTGGAAGAATTGTGACAGGTGATGAAACAGGGCTCCATCATTTTTCACCAGAGACGAAGAGGCAATCAATGGAGTGGCATCATGCAAACTGACTTAAGAAAAAAAATTCAAAACCACACCTTCTGCTGGAAAAGTTACGGCTTCGGTGTTTTTTGATTCCGAAGGACTCTTGCTTGTGGACATCATGCCAAGTAGAACCACCATAAATTCTGATGCATATGTGACGACACTGAAGAAACTTCAAGCCCGACTGTGTTCGACCACAACGGCAAAAGCAGGATGTTTTGCTGTTGCACGAGAATACACGGCCACATGCCAGTCAAAAAACCATGGAAGCGATCACAAAACTCGGATGGGCAACACTGAAACACCCGCCTTACAGTCCTGACCTGGCTCCATGTGACTATCATCTCTTTGGGAAACTGAAAGACTCTCTACGTGGAACAAGGTTTGAAGATGATGACTCCCTTGTGCACGCTGCCAAACAGTGGCTGCAACAGGTTGGTCCAGAATTTTACCATGCGGGTATACAGGCGCTGGTTCCAAGATGGCGTAAGGCAGTTGAGAGGGATGGAAATTATGTGGAGAAATAAAAATATTGTTCCTAAAGGATGTATCTACACATTGTAAAACTTTCAAACATGTAGAATAAAAGATGGATTTTAAAAAAAATAGTGTGCATTTATTTTGGAGTGACCCTCGTAGATATTGCTAATTCTTATCCATCTCTCCTGTCATTCCCATTCATTTTAAAGGCTTGTGACGACAGATGGCTAGACTGCCTCTTTTGTGCAAACAGCCACTGTACCAGTGAACTTTATTATACTATGAGTAAATGAAAGGTGAATACGTGAGGTGAAATGCTCGGTCGCATCAGCGACACTGCTGTCCTCATTAGGGCAGGTGAACAGGCACTCAAACAAGCAATACGTATTCTCCCAAGAGTGCAGAAATGCACTGATGTCGACGGTGGGATATTCGAACATTTATTGTGAACTGTACAACAACTATAATGTTGTGTGTACGATAATGCTTAAAGGTGAATGTGTTGAAAATACGTATTTTTCAAATGATACTTTGTAATGTTTACTAATTGTTGTACATGTGCAAAGCTGACGACTAATACGAGGGACACTCAATACGTAACGCAACACATTTTGTTTTCTGAAAGCAGGTTCGTTCTGTTCAGGATTCCAGTACACACCATTTTCGCCCACTCTTTTCACTACGAAACCATATTTTGCAACATAATCTCCTGTCAATGCAACTGCCTTACGCCACCTTACTGGAAAGGCCTGTATGTCCACATGGTAGAATCCTACTGGTCGACGTTGGAGCCAGCGTTGTGGTGCATTAATAACCTCTGCATCACGCATGTACTACATCACGCGAAGTGCATCCTTCATTGGGCTAAACAGATGGAAGTCGGATGGTGCAGAACCAGGCGGTAGCGTTATTGAGGAAGAAGAGTCCAGTAAAGTTTTGTGAGCTCCTGTCGGGTGTGCAGACTTGAGTGAGGCCTTGCATTGTCATGGAGAAGTTCTCATTTTTGTGGCGGCGAACACGCTGAAGTCGTTCCTTCAATTTTCTGAAGACAGCCCTAGACACTTTCCAGGTGATCGTTGCATCAAATGGAGGGCATCAAAGAGAGTAACTCCTTCAGAATCCCAGATGACCGTCGCCATTACGGGATGAGAGCGCGGCTTTGTATTTATTCTTCGATGTAGAGGTGGTGTGACGTCACTCCACTGACTGCCTCCTTATTTCCCGTTTGAAGCGATGAATCTATGTTTCATCGCCTGTGACGATGTTCGACTAAAAATTGTCAAGGTCAGCCTCGTAACGTGCACTGATGGTCCTTCGTTGCTTTGTATGATCTGTTGGGTGGCAAGAAAACCAACGGACACGCACCTTTGAGTTCCCCAAATGGTGCACGAGCGTGTCCGCGCTACCATCAGAGACGTCCAGTTGAGCAGCGAGGTGTTTGGTTGTGACCCACAGAATGAGAGTGTCCGCACGTTCCTGCGTTGCAAGAGTTACAGCCATATGCGGCCGGCCATCACGCTCGACATCGGACAGGTTTGCGTTGATGACAGACGCCTCTCCAAACGACTCACCGTGCTTTTGTTGACTGCCAGGTCTCCGCCGAGGTTTTTCAGCCGCCTATGAATATCTGCGATGCTCTGGTTTTCCGCCAAAAGAAACTCAGTGGCAACTCTCTCCATGGAACGCACCTCCGTTACAGACGCCATTTTGACTGCTTCCTATAGCGCCGCCACCTACCGGAACTTCATGAAACTATAAGGGCTGAATCGGGAACATTCCGCGATGTCCCACAACAAACTCCGCAAGTTTTTATAGCCGTAATTGGAAGAGAGAAAAATGTGTTACATTACATATGGAACGCCCCTCGTACACAAAATGAGTAACAATGTATATTAAGTAAATTGTATCTCGGAAACCATTCAGAATAGGACATATGTCCACATTAAGCTTTTTGTTTCAAATGACTGTCCTTCTCATATCCCTGAATATTTCTACTCCTCCTGGTACATATCGTATACACAGTTTTCATCATTCGCTTCCTTAACTGATGTATAATAACTTACAAATCATCGGTAAACATGAAATTTTTCGTACCGAGCACATTGGCATTGTGATGAGTGGTAGGCTTGACTGAGGTATTTTTAGTCTGGGATATAAAGTTGACCGATCACACAGAAAGAAGGAAGAAGGAATAGAGTTAAGGGCCCAGTTGACGACGCGGTTATTAGAGACGAAAGACAAACTTAGGAAAGGTTGTGGAAAGGAAATTGACAGCGCCCTTTTGAAAAAAATCAAAACGGCATGTTGTCTTAAATGATTTAGGAAAACATCAAAGCCTTCCTGGATGATCGATGGTCTCACAGAGTCGACTAAAGGTAATGCGAATGACCAGTTTTAATTCATCATTAGGACACGAGGAAACTGCAGTATGAACTGCATTACTAATGAACCATTAGCAGCTGGTGCATTGGAATACTTCTGAAGTGTATAAAATAGTTCCGGGCAGAACAACTCTGTTCTCGATAACCAGAAGGAATGAAATTCAGCTTCAGCCATGGAGCAGGCTCTGCTCGTAAAGTTCTGGGATGCCTGTGTCCATTGTAAGAGAATTTGCTGCGCCTGTAAGGAAAATAGTTTTATGCAAACGCTGCAAAGTTACATGTGGTTCTTAGTTTTTCAGACGTTACTGTAATGTTTGCGTAAAAATACAAAAGTCACTTTTTTGGATTATCCTGTTTTCTTTCCTAAGCAGTCTTTCTCCTGCAATTTTACGTAAATCGTTCGATAGAAAAATGGTTTACTTTTAAATGCTTCAAATGGCTCTAAGCACTATGGGACTTAACATCTGACGTCTTTAGTCCCCTAGACTTAGAACTACTTAAACCTAACCAACCTAAGGACATCACACACATCCATGCCCTAGGCAGGATTCGAACCTGCGACCATAACAGCAGAGCGGTTCCGGACTGAAACGCCTAGAGCCGCTCTGTCACAGCGGCCGGCTACATCTTTTAATAGAAGTTACTTAATTGGCGTCAAGTGAACAAATTAAACAGTGTCACAAATAAAACAGTGTCGCAAATTAAACAGTGTCGCGAATCCCCCAAACCAACCAACAGTTGTTGTCTTTCTGGTATCGAGTGCTGTCAACACGAGCCGAATCGCAACATGAAGTGACAGGTATGACCTCTCAGGAATTCTCGGCGTCACTGATTGATGTTGATCTTTCGGATGTTCAGCTGAATTGTTGGCTTAGTTCTTCTGCACAATCGACCCACCCAGCCGTCATCTTCAGGTGCTGCGAGCTCTCTTATTGTGCATAGTCGCTGCCACGATTCCAACCAGACTGCACAGCGCTGCTTATTACAGCCTAGTTCGACCCCGGGAGGAGACCATCTGTGAAGAGTAGTTCCCCTCAGTATTGTTTTCACATAATTTTACAGTATTCGAATGCTCGACCCCATTCTCGAGAACACGTTGGAGTAGATAATTACAAAATTCTTAAGTTCTCGGTTCTCAGATTTCCCCGGACTAGTAACAGATCCAGGTGGATGGGCTAACAGGGAACATATCGCTTATTCAAGAAGGGCGGTTTGTGTGATAGGAGAGTGTAAGTGAAATGTTGCAGAATCTGAATTGGTAGATAGTTGAAGGAAATCGCACACTGTATCAAATGTAGTGTTAGAATATTTCAAGAACCTCGTCTCTGCAGTTATTCTTCAGCCTGTTACATGGTGATGTTCCCAAGAATATTGCAAAGCTAAAGCTAGACTAAAAGGAGCGTTAACACTCCATCCCACAACCCTTGCGATATAGGCAGCTTCAGTACACCGATATGATATAATGAGAAACATGCACTGTATAGTTATTTGCAAGGTTTAGTGTACAGGTAAATTATTTGATCAAAAAGTATCCAAACATCTAATATCGGGCATTAATATGGGGGTGTGCCCACCTTTCGCCTTCATAACGGCTTGAAATCCGCTGTGAACACTTTCAACGAGGTGTCTGAATGTCTATAGAGGAATGGCAGCCCATTCTTCGTCAAGAACTGAAACCAGAGAAGGGTTGAACGCTGGGATTCGGGAGCGAATTCGACGTTCTGATACCAAAGAGCTTTTAGTAACACTGACCTTTCCAGTCAGACAAAAAAGGGCACTATTCGGCCTATGTACACATCACCTCTCTGCCATTTAAATCATTATGGTTCTAATGTCGTACACGTCGTCTTATCGCGGCGTGTTGCAGACCATTGCTTCTCAGAGTATTTGGTGCAGCTCAGGACTCCATGCAGGCTAGCCTGTGTTATTGTCCACAAACAATTACCTCACAGATGCTACTTCATGACACAGTACATTATCATGACGATACAGATAATCATAGTCTCTGAATTGTTCGTCTACTGTATGCAGCACACAGTGCTGTAAATGCATTCACATCCTTCTGCATTTACTAGCCTTTTCCCCCTTGGATTTGCTCACATATGTGTTCAGCACATATATTGAACACACCTGCTCTTTCCCCTCTACGTGTCTCTTCATCTCCTCCTTCAGCTCTGTTTGTCTAATTACTTCATCACTTCTCTCTGACCATCCCCTCCTCCATCCATCTCAACCTGTCCACAGTCATACTCATCAGCACATGCAGCCCCTGCAATACAGTGAATAAAGCAGGCTAATACTAATAGCACAACACACCTGTCATGCAGGGCTGGCTACACATCAGGGGCTTTAAAGTCATTAGTAGCCAATAATGTACAGGCCACCATGCAAAGTGGCTGATAAAGCAGGCTGATACTACTCCGACATAACACACATGTCATGCAGGACAGCCTATATGTGGGGGTATCAGAAAAACAGCTTCTTACTCCTGATGTGTAGGCTACCCTGTAAAATGGGTTGATTTGGGAGGCCAATACTGTTCCCACACAAGATGCTACTATTGGAGCTGTGAGGTTCAAGCCCCACAGTGGTGATACTCATGAATCCTGTCGTTTCTGTGCAAAATTTCGTTGAAATCGTTCGAGAGTTTTAGGAGGAGATACTGGACATACTGACATATACTTTCTTATATATACATACATACATATATATGTGTATGTATCTATGTGTGTATGTATAACAGATTGTTTGCTTATTTAGCCTGACAAGATAAACAGTAAATAAATAATTAATAAATAAATGTAGAAGGATGTGAATGCATTTACAGCATTGTGTACTGCATACACCAGAGGAACAGTTTGGATACTATTATTGTCTGTATCATCATCATAAGACACCCTGTCATAAAGCAGCATCTGTGAGGCAATGGTCTTTGTACAATAACACTACTGGAAATGAGCATTTGTTTAGTGCAATAAGGGGACCACACGGTAACCAAGAAGAACTCCCCAATACCATAACACCATCTCCTCAATACTTCATTGTTGGTACTACACATAATGGTAGGCAACGCCCTCCAGACATTCGCCATACCAAAACCGTTTGATAGGACTGCCATAGGGTACTGCGTGATTCATAACTATAAATCACTCGTTTCTGGTCGTCGACTGTCAGGGTTGTCGCATTTTACATTACCTCAAGTTCATTTAGCACTGACTACAGAAATGTATGATTTACCAGGAACTGCTCGACCAACGGTCATTGTGCTAGCTGGACAGCTGGTAGCACTTTGAAGTGATTCAAACAATTTTTTACAACTAGCCTCTGCAATGCTGAGTGGCCCCTCCTGGTCAGTATATGAGATCTGCCTGGTCTTTATTTAGCTGTTGTTGTTCCTGCATATTTCCACTTCAAGATCACATCACCAACAGTCGACTTGCTAAGCTTTTGAAGGGGTGAAGTGTCTCTGATGGGTTTGTTACTCAGGTGACATACAATGACTGGTCCACAATCGAAGTCACTGTGCTCCTGGCTGACCCATCCTGCTTTGACTGCTTCTCTACTGCAGGAGTTCCCAAATTTTTCTTCTGACAGAACGCTTTGGTAATCCTGGTAAAAAATTTGCTGAAATACCTCGTTTATTTTAAAGGTTAATAAAATTTTAAAAAATGACAATAACTTGTTTTAGTCAGTGGTTACTTCAGTTTCAATCATAACTAATAATACAGAAATCATAACAAAATTAAAAAGATAATTAGAATCGTCGGAATGTCGAGGGAAAGAAACACCATGTTATTAATAATTTTTTGCGCAGCATTTTCTCACTTCCCATTGAACATCTGTCTTCCCCAGAACACAGTTTGGAGAACTCTGCCCTACTGCCTGCTTTTATATTGGTGCGTCCGCCTCTCGTGAATGCTAATGGTGAATTCCGCATTACATATGGGCGACCAGATACTTTTGATCAGTTGGTATACTCTTTGCCTAGATTCCAACCAGACTGTGATGTGCTGTTGACAGTGCGCTGCTTTGAATATCCAAGATCAACCAGCGACATACTGTTATACTGTGAAGGGCACATCCCGTTGCATCTTATTTTCAGATATACTATTCAAATAGTCGACAGCAGTTCTCGGGAACATATTGTAATCATAGCTTCTATGTTATTGGTTCTCAGACTGCCTGACTGCTGCGTCTGGATCACGGAGTCCCAGATTCAATTCCCGGCCGGGTTGGGGATTTTCTCTGCCCGGGGACTGGGTGTTTGTGTTTTCCTCATCATTTCATCATTATCATCATTCGTGACAATGGCTAAATTGGACTGTGGAAAAAAATGTGACTGTGTAAAAATTGGGACTTTGTACAGGCGCTGATGACCGCGCAGTTGAGCGCCCACAAACCAAACATCATCATCATCAGACTGCCTGACACTAGTAACAGTTCCATAGACGTTTGGGTTAATAGGGGACATGAAGTGTATTCAAGAAGGGCGATCTGTTTGAGAGGCGAGAGGAACAGAAGTGTTGCAAAATCTGAATTCATAGATACCTGAAGGAAGTCTCATGCTACACTACTGTCTGGAGAAAGTAAAACACCAAGACCGAGCGATATGATCATAATGACATTTATTCCACTGGTTAAGGACATGACACTACAGAAATGATTAGATTTACAGATCTGTACATGTAATCTGACTGTGGAAATTCAGTACGGAGTAGCATGACCACGTGCTGCAATCAGAACCACTAAACATCGTGGCATGGAATCAAAGAGCGCCTGAATCTGTTGCTGGGGAATACTCTGCCACACGGTTTGTAGGCGCGTTTACAAAGCATTGACAGTGGGCTGCAGGAGGACCTGAACGAACAAGTACAGACCGACTATATCCTAGACGAGTTCACTGGGCGACATCTCAGGCGAACGGGCGGCCATTGAAGCATTGCTAACCGTCGCTCTTCGAAGAAGGCTTGCAAATTCCTCGCCAAATGTAACCGGACATTGTCCTGTTGAAATATGGCATGTGGTACGCCTGCAATGCCTCAGACTGTAAAACCTCCTTGATTTAGTAGTAGCTCTTAAGACTGCCCCCAAGACGTGGGAGGCGAGAACGCGTGTTATAGGCAGTGGCGCCGCAAACAGTCACACTTGTCGTTTGTCCGCTATGCTGCTTAACAATACAGTCTGCCAGGTTGCGTTCACCACGGCCATGTCGAAAGCGTAAGCAGCCATTACTGTAGGAGTTCATGTGCCCATCGCAGTCTGCGGCGTTGCTGGGTTCTGGTCAATCGAATCCCACACAATGGCATGCGTACCACCAGTCCAGCCCACAGAAGAAGGTGACGAACCGTCGACGTACACATGTCCACACCAACTGCGGTGCTCGAAAGTCGCACCAACAATGTGGATGGATCTGTTGTGCCCGTTACGGCCAAGTGGACAAGATGGGGATCACATCGTGCTTTGGTCACATTGTGTCGTCCAGTACCCTGTATGTGATGTGTGCGGCCCTCTTTTCTCTGCTGGTTCCACATACGCCTCACTGTTGATGCAGCATGTCATGTACGAACCACAATGTCACGGAAGCAGAGACCCGCCTCCCGAGACCAAACTTTGAGCCCCGTTCGAACGCACTCACATGCAGATATTCCACCTTATGATATTGGTCAGGCATAATGGCACTTGGTTACATGTTTCCACTTCGTATGATGGCTCTGAACCCAGTGAGCGTTTCGTAACACTGACCTGTCTGGTCACGCGAAATAGAGCACCGTTCGCCTAGTATACGCCACCTCTCTGCCATTTAAATCACTTATTATGATTTCACTGTTCTACACGTCCTCTTTTCTTGGCGTGTCGCAGACCACTGCTTCTGAGAGTATCACTTTTTACAACAGTTGTGTATATCAAATATATTCATTCCAGGAACCTCGTCTCTGCAGTTATTCTTCATCCCGTTACATAACGTTCCCAAGCAGATGGCGTAGGTGAAATTAGAATATCAACAGCTTTCCATTAGACCCTCTATGGCACTACGGTCCTCTGGTCACCTTGGCTTTCTCAATCACAGACTTACAGTTGTATCGGTCTTCAGCACGTCTGCGTCATCTTCTCACTCCCCTCCTCTCAGGTCGGCTTCTACATCTTCCAGCCATCTCACACGTGGTCGTCCTTTCCTTCTTTTACCACCAGGATATTGCATTATCAGCTTCTTCGGGAACCTTTCTTCTGTCATCCACTGAACATGTCCTAACCATCTTAGCCTTTCCATTTCGACTGAGGTTACCAAATAATGTTCTTTGTACACAGGCACTATTTTTTCATTAATCCTAGTTCTCCATACCTCTCCTTCTCTTACAGGACCAAAAATCTTCCTCAGCACTTTCCTTTCCCAAATATTTAGCTTCTTCTCCAAAGCCTCCGTCAGTACCCATGCCTCACTGCCATACATAAGAACTGGTTTGATCATTGTTTTGTAAATTGTCAGCTTTAATTTCCTACTTAGGTTCTTACTTTTGAGCATGGAGTATAGTGCTCTATATGATCTGTTGGAAGCCTTAATTTGGTTTGCTGTATCTGCCTCCACTTTGTTTTCTGGTGTTATTACTGAGCCAAGATATATAAAACTGTCTACTCTTTCGAAGCTCTACCCTTCTAACTGGAGATCATCTATGTTTCTTCTAACTCTCTCAGTTACCATGTACTTAGATTTTGTCTCACTAATTTCTAAACCAAGGTTCTTGTCAGCGGCTACAAACTCTTTGAAAGCTGATGTACGCGCCTCCGTACTTCTATCACTTCTTACCACGTCATCTGCATAGGCTACAATTTGACGAAGTCTATTGTAAATATTGCCTTCTGGGTTTGTGGTTATTGATCTTACTGCATTCTCTAACACCAGGCTGAATAGTGCTAGGGATAATGGGTCTCCCTGTCTTAGGTCTTCTCCCGTTGGAAACGATCTCGACAGACATCCCCGAACTTTAACCTAGCTTCTGCTGCTTTCTCTTGGACGCAAGATAAAATTCTTCCTTGCAATACCCCTGAGATAGGAGAGGAAGACAAGTTGCAATTAAAAGCACTGCACTGTTATATACGGGATCTTGATGTACTTGATGTATACATAGATGTTAAAATCGCCGTCCTGTCATCAAGATTGAGATTATCAGTTATTTTACTAGATAGCTCCATCAGATTACCAGGATGGTTTCCTCAAAAAGACCGCGATAGATTTCCTTCCGTAGCCTTGTGAAACTGAGCTGGCTTTACCTCCATGTCGATGGTACACTGCACCCTAATTTCCGCGCTTCCTGTTGGTAATTTGCTTCTCCTCAGATCTCGCTGTTAACGGACAGGTGCTGAATCTGACTCTCGCCTTAGGCTGGCCTTCGTGTATGTGTTGGCGTTATTCAAGTTAACAGTGTCAATCATCAAGAGTGAGTCGTCGAGACAAACCTGAAAAACAATATATATATATATATATATATATATATATATATATATATATTATTTATATATATATATTATATAGGGTGAGTCACCTAACATTACCGCTGGATATATTTCGTAAACCACATCAAATACTGACGAATCGATTCCACAGACCGAACGTGCGGAGAGGGGCTAGTGCAATTGGTTAATACAAACCATAAAAAAATGCACGGAAGTATATTTTTTAACACACACCTACGTTTTTTTAAATGGAACCCCGCTAGTTTTGTTAGCACATCTGAACATATAAACAAATACGTAATCAGTGCCGTTTGTTGCATTGTAAAATGTTAATTACATCCGGAGATATTGTAACCTAAAGTTGACGCTTGAGTACCACTCCTCCGCTGTTCGATCGTGTTTATCGGAGAGCACCGAATTACGTAGGGATCCAAAGGGAACGGTGATGGACCTTAGGTACAGAAGAGACTGGAACAGCACATTACGTCCACATGCTAACACCTTTTTATTGGTCTTTTTCACTGACGCACATGTACATTACCATGAGGAGTGAGGTACACGTACACACGTGGTATCCGTTTTCAATTACGGAGTGTAATAGAGTGTGTCCCAATATGTCAGGCCAATAGATATTCAATGTGGTGGCCATCATTTGCTGCACACAATTGCAATATCTGGCGTAATGAATGTCGTACACGCCGCAGTACATCTGGTGTAATGTCGCCGCAGGCTGCCACAATACGTTGTTTCATATCCTCTAGGGTTGTAGGCACACCACGATACACATTCTCCTTTAACGTACCCCACAGAAAGAAGTCCAGAGGTGAAAGATGAGGAGAACGGGCTGGCCAGTTTATGCGCCCTCCACGTCCTATGAAACGCCCGTCGAACATCCTGTCAAGGGTCAGCCTAGTGTTAATTGCGGAATGTGCAGGCGCACCATCATGCTGATACCACATACGTCGACGCGTTTCCAGTGGGACATTTTCGAGCAACGTTGGCAGATCATTCTGTAGAAACGCGATGTATGTTGCAGCTGTTTGGGCCCCTGCAATGAAGTGAGGACCAATGAGGTGGTCACCAATGATTCCGCACCATGCATTTACAGTCCACGGTCGCTGTCGCTCTACCTGTCTGAGCCAGCGAGGATTGTCCACGGACCAGTAATGCATGTTCCGTAGATTCACTGCCCCGTGGTTTGTGAAACTCGCTTCATCGGTAAACAGGTAGAACTGCAACGCATTCTCTGTTAATGCCCATTGACAGAATTGCACTCGATGATTAAAGTCATCACCATGTAATTGCTGATGTAGCGACACGTGAAACGGGTGAAAGCGGTGACGATGCAGTATGCGCATGACACTACTTTGACTCAGTCCACCGGCTCTCGCAATGTCCCGTGTACTCATGTGTGAGTTCATGGCAACAGCAGCTAACACACCAACTGCACCCGCTTCTCCTGTGACGGGCCTGTTACGGACCCGTTTGCGTGCTACGACGATACCTGTTGCATACAGTTGGCGGTAGATGTTTTGCAATGTGCGGCACGTTGGACTCTGTCCGGGTACCGTTCTGCATACACCCTGCAGGCTTCAGCTGCATTTCGTCGACACTCGCCATAGAGGAGTATCATCTCCGCCTTTTCAGAGTTTGAATACACCATGGTCACAGTTCCTACAACACTACACTATCACAGACGTCTGGTAACACGGTGTACTACAGTTGGTCTGCGTGCGGAGACGAATGCAAAATAACAATAGCAGCAAGCGCTACATGCGAACACTGCGACAGCTAGACCAAACCACAACAGTGCACTACAGCCACACTCGTAAACACGGTCGTCATCGTAAACATGTCCCTGCAGATGCTGCTCGCCGACCGTGGCCAGTGTTCGTTACAACACGCAACTGAACGTCGGAGGTTTCAAGCGTCAACTTTAGGTTACAATATCTCCAGATGTAATTAACATTTTACAATGCAACAAACGGCTCTGATTACGTATTTGTTTATATGTTCAGATGTGCTAACAAAACTAACGTGGGTCCATTTAAAAAACGTAGGTTTGTGTTAAAAAACATACTTCCGTGCATTTTTGTATGGTTTGTATTAAACAATTACACTAGCCCCTCTCCTCACGTTCGGTCTGTGGAATCGGTTCGTCAGTATTTGATGTGGCTTACGAAATATATCCAGCAGTAACGTTAGGTGACTCACCTCAGACCGAACGTGCGGAGAGAGGCTAGTGCAATTGGTTAATACAAACCATAAAAAAATGCACGGAAATATATTTTTTAACACACACCTACGTTTCTATTTGCGCCAGGGTATTCGAGCAGTTGCGGAACTGGAAGTTCGTCCAAGTGTGTTATAGGGATAGCGAAATGGAGAGGAATAATATCCAGCGACGACGTTTTGGTAGCGGTGTGGTTTCGTGGAGATCGTTTCTCTCTGGTGCGAGAGCGAGAGAACAAGCTTGATCCTCCTTGGAACGATCTTCATGCTAGAAACAGGGGCTGTTATCAGACTGTTCTATTTACATCTGCATCTACATCTACATACCTGTACTGCAAGCCATCGTACGACGAGCAGTAGAGGGCACCCTGTACCACTAATAGTCATCTCCTTTCCTGTTCCACTTGTAAACAGAACGAAGGCAAAATGACTACCTATATGCTTTCCTAGGAGCCGTAATTTCTCGTGTCTTATCTTCTTGGCCCTTACGAGAAATGTATATTGGTGGCAGTAGAATCGTTTTTCAGTCAGCTTCAAATGCTGGTTTTCCATACGTTCTCGATTTTGTTCCTCAAAAAGAACGTCGCCTTCCCCGTCAGGGATAGACATTTTAGTTCCCCAAGCGCCTCCGTAATGTATTGTTCGAACCTACCAGTAACAAAACTAGCATTCCGCCTCCGAATTGCTTGGATGTCTTCATTTTGTCCCAACTGGTGCGGATCCCAAACACTTGAGAATTACTCAAGAACAGGTTGCACTAGCGTCTGATGTGCGGTCTCGTTTACAGGTGAACCAAACTTTCCTAAAATTCCCCCAATAAACCTAAGTCGATTATTCGCCTTCCCTACCACAGAACTCACATGCAGTCCTTGCAGAAGCTTACACAACTACAATTTCGACTTCGTATCTGAACGGGTAGTGGTCCGTTCTGTTAGCATCCGGTAGATAGTTGCTTCCGTAAACTGATAATGAGCACGGATAGAATTAAAAAAAAATAGGGAGAAGCCACATCTCGACAGTCAAACAATGACATCTACCTGCTCGATTACAGAACATGATTTTTTTTACTACAGCCAGGATTGCAAGTGTCAGCAAAACGTAGGTCCGATGCTACCTCTAATTTATTTAGAAAAATGGTTCAAATGGCTCTGAGCACTATGGGACTCAACTGCTGAGGTCATTAGTCCCCTAGAACTTAGAACTAGTTAAACCTAACTAACCTAAGGACATCACACACGTCCATGCCCGAGGCAGGATTCGAACCTGCGACCGTAGCGGTCTCGCGGTTCCAGACTACAGCGCCAGAACCGCGCGGCCACTACGGTCGGCATTTATTTAGAAACCGTGGGGTATTTAGGAATTAATAAACATATTTAACAATGACACATATTACAGTAAACATTATTACTGAATAAGCGTTAGATTTGGCGGAATAAGAACGTATGCTGATCAGTTCAAACAAGTGTCGGAAAAGCGAGCGACTATCGTCAAGTGGAAGGGATTCTTCGTTGCCTGCAGACTGCGCACACAGTATTACGAGGAGAAGGAATGCTGGCAACTGGCTGCAGTATTATCTCATGAAGATTCCGTTGGTTGACCTTTGGACATGATAACCAAAGCCTGGAATGCACTCGCTGTAGCAGCACGCATCAGAGCAATTACGTGATAAACCGTAAGCAACAGACCACGCTCGCCGGCCGGGGTGGCCGAGCGATTCTAGGCGCTACAGTCCGGAACCGCGCGACCGCTACGGTCGCTGTTTCGAATCCTGCCTCGGGCATGGATGTGTGTGGTATCCTTAGGTTAGTTAGGTTTAAGTAGTTCTAAGTTCTAGGGGACTGATGACCTCAGATGTTAAGTCCCATAGTGCTCAGAGCCATTTGAACCATTTTTTTAAGTCCCATAGTGCTCAGAGCCAGACCACGCTCAGTTACTCAGGCACAACATCGCATTTGTATGTAGGGATACTGTTTGTTGCTTCCACTTGTTTACCATCATTGGTTTCTTAGACCGACTTTTCGCTCATCTTAGGGTCTCTGAGCGTCGTCTGTTGTCGTTTCACATTTCGTAGTCATACTTTTTCCGTGCCGGTTTCTTTTGTTTCCACGTGAATCTTTTAAATACCATACTGTTCTGCATCTTATTCTCTTTTTAAAGCATTTCGATTCATCACTTACCTCTTCCTGCTAACCTCCCTGCCCTCTACAGGCCCTTCCAGTAATTTGTCCTCGGTTTTAAGTATCATCTCCCAGCACGTCTCATCAGTCGTTCCATGTTCTCCCAGGACGACTGACGTTTAAGTTCTTGTTACCTGCATCGTTTTCTTAGATTGTAATCTAGTTTATATAATATTTATGTTATTGCGCTCTTTTAATCATGTTTGTTGACACATCATTTTTCAGCATTATTTATTTTGTGTAATATAGATCGATTTTTAATAATAGGAGAGCTAACATAACATTATTTTTTATTATGTTGCTCTTACGAAGTTTGTAGACGATTTGTTTTTCAACATTTATGTATTATGCTCGCTGTTAATGATGTGTACAGCTGCATTCTTCTCTGTTTGACTAGTCGCACTGTACTTTGTTTTTCGATACTGCGTAGATACCATCTCGCGTGCGGCGTGTGGTTCAGTCCTTCATCCATTCATCATTGTGCCTTGGTTTTTTAAGATAAAAAGAAAGTGCAACTAGTGCTGGCATATTGTCCAAATCCGGTAACCATCCCGATTTAATCCCGTAGATCGCTTCTAGCTACTCCTATATTTGGAACACCACGTACTGGTGTCCAGTACCGTGCTAACATGAAATCACATCCGCAGAACATACGTGATTGGCGCCGGCAGGCATAAACAGGAAAATAAGCAAATTTGAAAGAACCAAATCAGGTTTTGTCTATCATCACCTCGGTCCCCTGCACCGTATCCCGATACCAGCAGAACTGCCGAGTTGCAGGTGACAGCACTCACCTGTTGAGACAGCGGGAGGCGGGGGTAAATCTGCTTTACTAGGTTGGTAGACACTCAAAACCTAGGCAGATGGCTCTGGAAGCGCATTTGTCAGCTCCTCAGGCCACCTGCCCTAACGGGAAGTGCCAGCGGATACCTCCGTGTAACTATTGTTTTTGGTATTTGGCGCGCTCAGGAGCTTCCATGAACGACAAAGTTTTTGAAGTCAAATGTACGCCATCTTTTTTAATATCTTAAGTAATTGAATGTGGGGTGATAGTTGTTCAGAAATCGGGAAGTAGGTCTCCCGTTTCTCAGGATCATAACGATATAAGCTAGTTGATTTCCTTTCAATATGGAGACCCTTAGCCTAGGATACCTCACTGGAATCTTCTGATTTTTTCTTGTAGTTTGTGTATTTAGTGTAGCTTTTGTTTATTGCTAGCGCGTAATTATAGAGAGAATTTCCTTGGTAGTTGTGGTTTTTCATTGTTGTACTGTAAAACAGTTGTGGCATGCATGTAGATTTGCACCAAGTATTTCGCAGCTGCAATTAACTAGATATTATTTTCAGTGCTATATTAATGTGTTCTCTTATTTTTGCTCTTCAAATTGTGTTTTTCTGTGTTATCGTGTGAAATATTGTCACAATAATGGCGTGTGAAAAACGTAACACTAGGCTCCAAAGTAAACTGAGAAATAATAGTGACGACGAGCGTAGCTTATCAGCACCACTGTGTAGTGAATTAACAGACGTTCCAAGTAGTAATTTGGTAACTGTGCATAGGGAAATGGAGCGGGCGGTAAATAATGGTGTAGACAGTGAAACAGGTAGTGAACAGGGAAGCATTATCGATCGATCGGTCGGCAACAGCTCGCCTCAGGAATCCGAAATGACAGGACACAATTTTACAAATACTGTAGATTCAGGTTTTGCGTCCTCACCGTTTTCTCAAATAAGTCAAGACACATTTTCAGCTTGTCAAAATGTGAATGTTGCCGGTGCAAATGCACTGCCGAAAAGAGTAGAGGAACAGATTCCAGACACTAATGCATTGTTATTACAACTAATGCAACAAATGGAACAAAATCAGAGACAAACACAGCAAAAGCTGCAAAAGTTAGACACAATGGAACAAAATCTTCGGAAGTTAGACACCACACTTGAACAAACACGTGAAGATTTAACTACTGAGTTACATAACATTGAATCGAAATGTCAAAAAGTCTGTAATGACATAAAAACAAAAATTTGTGAGCATTTTCAGCCTATATTTTCGCGGCATGAAAATGCATTACAGAATCACGAAGCAGCCATAAAAGAACTGCAAACTATTGTTCATGAAAATCATGAGACCTTGCAAGCTAAAATGGACTCAGTTGCATCTACTGATTCGGTTACGCAACTTGCAAAAACTCAGGAAAACTTAAAGGACACAGTAGATACTCTGAAAATTGTTTCAGAAAGACACATGGAGGAAATTAGCTCATTATCAGAGAAAGTAGTTGAACTTTCGGATCAGCTAAATAATTTATCTGCGAAGGTAGATGATAATCTGAATGACACAAAACCGGTAGTCTTTAATGACACAGAAGAGTGCGAACAAATTAGGAAACTGAAACAAAATCTGAATCAAATTAATACGCAACACCAAAGAGAAATCCGGGAAGTACAAGATCAGCTGACACAGGTAATACAAGAATTACATATTTCAGAGGACACTCGCGCTCCAACAGGGGAAGAGGAACTTAGAAATACAGAAAAGCCACAAAATAATAACACAGGGCATTTCGGTAATTATGAAAGAAATTGGCAAGGTACACCGAATTTTGAGATGGAACCGCCGACATGACGTAACAATGACCGATATGCTACTCGCCGACACGATGATTTTGACTATAAGCTGTTCATTACTACACGTAAATTCAGAACGTTTAAGAATTCTGCCAACGACATTCATCCACAAGCGTGGCTCCATCAATTCTCTCATTGTTTCCCTCCCAACTGGTCATTGGAACACAGGTTAGAATTTATGTGTGGCTACTTAGAGAATGAACCAGGTGTAAGAATGCAATCGGTCATTCACGATTGTCACAGTGAAGGAGATTTTTATCATGCCTTCCTCTCAGCATATTGGTCTCAAGCTACACAAGACCGAGTAAAACATAGCATCATAATGATGAAACACTTCGAACAATCTGAATTTTCCAGTCTTGTGAAATATTTTGAAGACATGTTGCACAAGAATCAATACCTGTCAAACCCATACAGCCCCTCAGAACTCATCCGCATTTGCTTAATCAAACTGCCTGAACATTTACGACATATTATTTTAGCAGGACGTTGCAAAGACGACATTGAAGCTTTTCAGGGACTGTTACAAGAATTAGAAATTGACACAGACAGTCGCGGGATGCGAAAACAGGAAAACAATCACTACAGGTCACATCCGTCACAATTCCATGACGACAGAAATGATAACTGGACGCGACAAGGCTATTCTCACCACATAAATCGTGACCAAAATAGACACCACCCGTATGACAACCGTTGGCAGAGTAGTCATAATTACAGGGAAAGATCACCTCTCCGCAGTAATGACTATCACAGAGACAATCAGAGAAACAGACAATATGGGAACCAAAATAATTATTATCAAGGGAGACAGAATAACTTCAGACGCAACGGTCCAGCGCGTAGTTACGATTCAGGGAGAAATTCTCCACCATGTGACCGACAAGAAAGAAACTATGGAATCTACCGACATGACGACAGACGATATGATCGTAACGACAGACCTGAATTGCATCAGAACTGGCGAGATTTAATCAGAGCAGAGCACTCTCGTCACGATGAATTTGTAGAAGTTAGGTCTCCTAATCCCAATAACGGCGCGCGCCAACAAAGAGACAGACAATGACTCGCACAGCAGGCAGCCACGTGCGCCCGCTGGATCCGAGAAAAATAACATAAGACGTTAGCCTTGAGAAAAATTTTAGCATTCTTTACCGATATATACAACATGATAACGCCTTGACAGCTTCAGGTTGGATGAGTCAGATATCATGGTGAGTTTTGACGTCGTTTCCTTGTTTACGAGGGTACCCCTGCGAGAGTCACTAGAATTGATTAGTCAGAAGTTTGACGAGAAGACCACTGAACTTTTTAGGCATGTCTTGACTTCCACGTATTTTCTTTTTAATGGAGAATACTACGAACAAACGGAGGGAGTAGCCATGGGTAGTCCACTCTCACCGGTGGTAGCGAATTTGTACATGGAGAACTTCGAGGAGGAAGCCCTGTCGTCATCCGTATGGAAACCTACTTGCTTTTTCCGTTACGTGGACGACACGTTCGTCATCTGGCCACATGGTATGGATAAACTCCTTGACTTCCTTACACATCTAAACTCCATACACCCCAACATCAAATTCACTATGGAGACTGAAACGGAGGGTAAATTACCTTTCCTTGACGTCTTGGTCAAGAGAAAGGCTGAATGCACCCTAGGTCATGGGGTGTATCGGAAGACTACGCACACTGATCTGTATTTGCACGCAGACAGCTGCCACCACCCTTCACAGAGGAATGGGGTACTTAAAACTCTAGTACATAGGGCGCGCACTATCTCTGACGCAGAGAGTCTACCCCAGGAATTGGAACATCTGAGAACTGTATTTCGGAAAAATGGGTACTCAGAGTGGCAGATTCAACGTGCTCTCCGCCCAACCACTGCAGCACAACCTCTTGAGATGGATGAAGTCACGAGGGAGGAGGTAGGCACTGCATTTATTCCATACACAGGCGCACTCTCGGGGAAAATCGCTCGCATTCTGAAGAAACACCGGGTCGGAACTGTGTTTTGTCCTCCAAATAAAACTTGTGCACTGGTGGGGAGCGCCAAAGATGACCTCGGTTTGAGGAAGGCCGGCGTGTACCAGATTCCGTGTCAATGTGGCAAGTCGTATATTGGTCAGACGATGCGTACCGTCGAGGATCGATGCCGTGAACACCAGAGGCACACTCGCCTGATGTATCCGAGCAAGTCGGCGGTCGCTGAACATTGTTTGTCGGAAAATCACGCCATGGAATATGACCGCACGAGGGTTCTGGTACAGACGTCGAGATACTGGGACAGCGTTGTTAGAGAGGCCATCGAAATTCGCACCAATGACGACCTCATAAACCGTGACTGTGGCTATAATCTTAGCAAGGCTTGGGAACCAGCGATCGGGTTAATCAAGAGTAAATCGAGCAAACGTATAGTTGTGATGACCACGGCGGACAGAGCCATCACTCCGACGTCATCTCAGACGCCGTCGCAATCTGTTCCACCGCGCGACCGTGGCGCGGGGCGCGGACGGCGGAGGGAGCGCGCCGCGGGCGGAGGGTATTTAAATCGGCCGCTGCCGCGACCGAACCCAGTTCCCTCTGAGGAGCCATAGCGTACGGATCTCCGTGTCGGCACGTTCACAGGAGCTCAATCCGTCAGTTCACCTGATGATGGCGACATGTATGATCGCCGAAATATTGTGCCCGTTGGGAACTATAGACCGGCAGCACACCCGTGGATATTTTGACTAACATGATAATTGCTTGAAGTTGAAACTCTGTGCACTAGGAAGAGTAAAGGTTTACACCACATTTCACATGTAAAACCGTTTATAGAAAGATAATCTGCTTTTTAACTTAGTCTTTGCTATAACTTTTCCCTTTACATTACTAGTATGCTGTGTTAGACTTAAGAAACTGCTAACATACAACAATGTTTGAAGTTAAATATCCAGTCTAGAACCTAGGGAACATTTTTAAACAGAAATTACGAATGCATTGTTATAGTGAACAGACGACACAGTGTTGTATTTGTACATTCTTGCTTGTTAGTTGCATGATTACGTAACGACTATCAGGCTTACATACTTAGAACATTTACCAGTACTGCTAATGAGATTTTAATGCAACATTTTGGTTACCTGAAAATACATTCTGTATTTAAAGTACTTTCTGTGAGATACCGGGTGACACAGTGGTTAGTTTATTTGACAGCTACACGACTATATCACGACGTTACTAATGTGTGACACAATTTACATTGTTGCTCTTGTGGAGTATCTGTTTTATATCTGCACAGTTTTTCTGTATTAATCTGGAAAGTAAAACATGTTTAATAGTAATTTTTGTGGTACAGCTACAATGAGACAGCCTTTTCCGTAGCACAACAATACGTTACAGCACAGTACTTTCTTCATCACGGCAATAGCGTAATAACTAAGATATCTATATGCAAAGCATTTCACTTTTGTTTATCATGAGGTAAGTACATTGGCTTCTGCAGAACTTAGCTTTTGGAGGACGATAACTACGACACTTCCACAGAGATTATCTTACAGCAAGACGCATATTTAGCGCTACAGGACACGTATTTGAGTGATTAATTTTGTACTTAAAACATTTATTTTTAAAGATTTTTGAATTACAAAGAAAGTATTCCGTGATACATTTCATTCCATTGCTGTAATCTGTAACACCTGAGGGTATAGTTACATTAATCCTCAGGGTGGTACACACTTACTTTGTGTACCATGTGTGTGGCAACCACAAGGAACCCTAGCTAATATGGTATTTGCTTATACAACTTTACACATCGGTACCGTATTTCTCTAACACACAAATTACACAGCTATCTGATCATGTAACTGAGAGATAAACCTTTTTTATTACATCAGTGACAGATGTTTACGCAATTACACAGTTGGATAACTTCACACTTATGAAATTGTATTTTGTCTGTACTTTGTGAAATGCTCATATTTTTTCGGAACCATTGTGATACTATGAGAGCTTTGAATGATATATTTGGTAAGAGAGCATGATTTTAAAGTACGTTTGAGGTAGATGACACTATTGAAATGAGCAGAGAATTTTTTTTAGGTTTTGAAATTATTGGAGGGAGCTACGACGATTTTGAGAATTGACTGAGATGTTATGATATTATTACGATGACGATGTGTACTATGCTGTTGAGATATGTTTATGATCAATAAGATGATGCTACCGTATATGAGGAATAAGAAGTATGTTGGAAACCAAGAATCGTACTTTAAGAGTTATGAAATGTGCGTAAATGCGTGACTGTATCACAATGCTGACGAATATTTTTTTTGGACACTTATATTTATAGGATTTTGTTTCTACAGATTTGCAATGCTAATTCTTGACCTGTGAAATATTTTTATGTGAGACTGTCACTGTAGCGGAAACTGCTGTCGTAAATATTTCCGTAAGAAAGTTAAGTGACCACCTGCACGTAATGCATCGCGGGCACCCACCTGGGCGACAGCCGCCCGAAAAAAAAGCCATTAGCCTTTCAGCGGCACAGGTAGAAAGAAAAAAGGGAGGCCATTATCCTCGCTATTGACGTTCCTTTGTAGAAAGCATCGCAAAAACGACACGGTCGAACTTGAAAACATATGATTACACTGTGGAGCTCTTAATTTATGATATTTACTGAAATGCTTATGAACTGATGGGAAATATTCTTACATCTGCAAACCTGATAATGACAAGTGTCTTTCTACGAGAGTTGAGAGCTACTGACTTACGAAATGCCACATAGCTATTGAATGATGTTTTTATGCTTTGGTTTGCGTAATTGCTTATTTCATTTGACATCTGTTTTCCAGCTGTGTTGCAGCATTGGTTTCATAAAATAAAATTAAATGCATTTGCTAATGTGAACACTTTCTGTCAACAGATCTATTAAATAATAATTTTGTGATCCACATTCTTCAAAAAAGGAGCACTTGGAAAGGAAAGAACAATAAGAAGGGACTAGTAACAGTAACTGCATACATAATTTTCTTTTCAAGTACATGGTAATATTTTTTTACAATAAGTTGTTGTGGTGCACCACTTTAATTACTTAGACATTTAGATGTGATTATACATTTCCCTTATCTGCATTGTTATCTTTAGTGTACTATTTTTTCTGCTTGAGCTATATCATGTTTAGATATAAGCTGCTGTTTGCCAGGCATAGTGTTACTGAATTTGACTTTGGGTTACTCTGCTAAGCCAGTTTTACTACTCATTTATTTTTCTTGTTGCTGCACATTGGCTCATATTAGTTGTAATGTTGCATTGCTTGGTAATTTAGATTTACTGTAGCTTGCTTTGCAAATTTCCATTTTTTTTCATTGCTGTTTATATTAATTGTTTTATGTGCTGCTGCATTGCCTCGTCCCTTAGTTTAATATCTGAGCTCAGTAGATTTAAGTTAGCTTAAGAGGGGGTAGACTATATAAGAAACTGACTATGGAGAATAGGTAAAGAATGCATTGAGAAGTTATACAAAAAAAGTACAGAAAACAGGTTTAGGTAGGATTTTCTTGGAAATAAATGTTGAGGTGAGAAATGTGTGAACATATAAATACAGAAAGCATGCTTAGATAGAATTTTTTTGGTGGAAACAAAGGATGAAATAAGAGGAAAGATATATGAAGTTTTGGGTTGGACTGCAGTACCAAATGTTACACTGAAAACGAACCCTATCCTTTCCTATTGGTGTTATCCCACTATGTGTTTGTGTACCCTTGTGTAGTTGTTTTCTTCCTGTCTCAGTGCAGTTTCATAGAATTTTTTCCTCTTTTAATATTAAGCTACATTCACTATGATGAGGAATACTGTTATCCTCAAATATAATTGGCATTAATAATATGTTATTTACTTTGTAAAGATGTTAGACATTATTCATTCTGTTTAAATGCTCATGTGTGAAGTTGATGTTTCGCAAGTTATTCTGATCTTCTATGTATGTACTCATGTCATAATTCCTGTAACACTGACGTATATGTCTATTTCTATTCTTTTGTAAAGCCTGTACTACAAATGTTATCTATATTGTTATGTTTTTAATTATGTATTTTGTACCTTTATTGTATTCTTATGTTATAAAATTGTAATTGTCACCAGTTCATGATATTATTAACTTGTTAGTTACATTTCACTGCACACGTTTGTGTTGGTCATAGTATATGGACAATATGTGAGAAGTTGGGACTGTTAGTGTTTGCATGTGTGTTAAAAATTCAGCAAGGGACTGGATAACAGCATTGCTGGTTCTAAGGACATTTCAAAAAAAACTTTTTGTGAGTGGACAAGTGGTGGTTTATGGACTTGCTATATTCTTCGCAAGACTCTTCGATGGTGACTGTGCACCTGCACAGTCGCAACAGATGGCTGCTGGCCGTCTCTACATGGACTACAGTGGGTCTGCACCTTCGGTGGCCCACCAATACCATTATTTCTACAAGGACTACAGTGGGTCTGCATCTTTGATGGCCCACCAATACCATTATTTCTACAAGGACTACAGTGGGTCTACTCTGTGATGACCTACCTACCAATATTCTTCCAAACTTCGACTGACTCTGCTGTGGGTTTGCTCTGTTGTGGCCCATTACTTGTCTGCCTGTCAAGAGTCAGCACTGTCTTTCCGTTGGAAGGACAACACTACTTCTTCAAGACTGCATGGCAATCCACTACTTCTGTGTGCAATTTCTTTTACTAATGAGAAACTGTAATTACTATTATGATGAATTATCAGGACTATCTTTATGGACTGTGAGAAAACTTTAGCTTTTGACCAACATTGTATCAATAAGTGTGTGCATTTTATATCTTTGTTACTGTAATTGTGAAAAATTTTTGTCAAATCTGTATTGGCCAATGCCCAACACCATATGTAAAAATTTTTTTGTGGGGAGCATGGGGGCTATGTAAGTAGGCTGTTTATGTTTTCTTTATGTAAGTAGGCTGTTTAGGTTCTTATATTGGTAACGCCGCCGCCACGTAGTGCTCTCTGTATGAAAATGAAATCACTGGCTGTGCTGTGTGCAGTCTGTGGCTAGTTTGCATTGTTGTCTGCCATTGTAGAGGGGCAGCTGGATGTTAACAGCGCGTAGCGTTGCGCAGTTGGAGGTGAGCCGCCAGCAGTGGTGGATGTGGGGAGAGAGATGGCGGAGGTTTGTAATTTGTCATGAACTGACTGATATTAAGGTAAATACATTGTTTGTTCTCTATTAATATTTTTCATTTGCTAACTATCCCTATCAGTAGTTAGTGCCTTCAGTAGTTTGAATCTTTTATTTAGCTGGCAGTAGTGGCGCTCGCTGTATTGCAGTAGCTTGAGTAGCGAAGATTTTTGTGAGGTAAGTGATTTGTGAAAGGTATAGGTTAATGTTAGTCAGGGCCATTCTTTTGTAGGGATTCTTGAAAGTCAGATTGCGTTGCGCAAAAAAAATATTGTGTGTCAGGTTAAGCACAGTCGTGTATAATTGTTCAAAGGGGAAGTTTCATACCTGCATCGTTTTCTTAGATTGTAATCTAGTTTATATAATATTTATGTTATTGCGCTCTTTTTATCATGTTTGTTGACACATCATTTTTCAGCATTATTTATTTTGTGCAATATAAATCGATTTTTAATAATAGGAGAGCTAACATAACATTATTTTTTATTATGTTGCTCTTACGAAGTTTGTAGACGATTTGTTTTTCAACATTTATGTATTATGCTCGCTGTTAATGATGTCTACAGCTGCATTCTTCTCTGTTTGACTAGTCGCACTGTACTTTGTTTTCCGATACTGCGTAGATACCATCTCGCGTGCGGCGTGTGGTTCAGTCCTTCATCCATTCATCATTGTGCCTTGGTTTTTTAAGATGAAAAGAAAGTGCAACTAGTGCTGGCATATTGTCCAAATCCGGTAACCATCCCGATTTAATCCCGTAGATCGCTTCTAGCTACTCCTATATTTGGAACACCACGTACTGGTGCCCAGTACCGTGCTAACATGAAATCACATCCGCAGAACATACGTGATTGGCGCCGGCAGGCATAAACAGGAAAATAAGCAAATTTGAAAGAACCAAATCAGGTTTTGTCTATCATCACCTCGGTCCCCTGCACCGTATCCCGGTACCAGCAGAACTGCCGAGTTGCAGGTGACAGCACTCACCTGTTGAGACAGCGGGAGGCGGGGGTAAATCTGCTTTACTAGGTTGGTAGACACTCAAAACCTAGGCAGATGGCTCTGGAAGCGCATTTGTCAGCTCCTCAGGCCACCTGCCCTAACGGGAAGTGCCAGCGGATACCTCCGTGTAACTATTGTTTTTGGTATTTGGCGCGCTCAGGAGTTTCCATGAACGACAAAGTTTTTGAAGTCAAATGTACGCCATCTTTTTTAATATCTTAAGTAATTGAATGTGGGGTGATAGTTGTTCAGAAATCGGGAAGTAGGTCTCCCGTTTCTCAGGATCATAACGATATAAGCTAGTTGATTTCCTTTCAATTTACCATAAACTTCGCCCATCAACTTTTATGAATTGTTAATTAAATAATCAATGAAAATTTTAATGCGAGTATTTTGATCTGCATCCATTCCCAAATCAATTCTTAAATTGTTATTTATAATTTCTTATTCGTGCACAGTATTATTTAGGGAAATAGGATTTCAAGTGTTTTGCATATAACAATGATAAAATACGAGTAATATATAACTCAATGTTTATCACTGCTGATATGACACAACTGCAGTGAAAGCATGCTTTGAGGGCGTGGATGATTCAAAATTTCATTTCTAGTCATCATAAGAGCACAAAATCTGAACCAACTCAGAAAAGAAACGCCGGAAATAGCTGTTTTCCATTCTAAAAGAGAGAACACTTTAAATGGTTCAAATGGCTCTGAGCACTATGGGACTCAACTGCTGAGGTCATTAGTCCCCTAGAACTTAGAACTAGTTAAACCTAACTAACCTAAGGACATCACAAACATCCATGCCCGAGGCAGGATTCGAACCTGCGACCGTAGCGGTCTTGCGGTTCCAGACTGCAGCGCCTTTAACCGCACAGCCACTTCGGCCGGCAGAGAACACTTTACTTGCAGCGAAAAAGTACAGCACTCCACGAGTTTAAAATGAATTGTGTCCAGCCATTGTAGTAACTCGGTCATAAATCAGGAGGATGGACTTGGAAAAAGGAGTAGCTGCTACAAAAAGGAAAAATAGAAACCGATTTACGAATAATATGCTCCTCAGCTGACAAGCTAAGTCACCGATCTCAGTCGCACAGAAAATGTTTGGGACCAACAGCAAGTGAAACGTAGCTTTCAACAGCTACTAAAAGACAGATCACATTACTTACAAGGAAAAGGTACAGTACCACACTGGTTCAAAAGTGGGTCGAACCATTTTAGCACCTCGGTTAATGAAAGTAAGGATTAGATGCTACAAAAAGAAAAAGTGGAAAACGAATTACGATAAATATGCTCCACAGCTGACAAGCTAAACGGCCCGATCTCAGTCGCACAGAAAATGACTGGGACTAACAGCAATTGAAACGTAGCCATCAACAGTTTCGCAGTTTAGTGGCTGTACAGATTGTAATCATCAATGAGTGGCTTCAGACGGATATGGTACACGAAAGAAACTTGTGACCCTTCCTCGGCATTATTAAGGCTCGAGGAGGTTTTACATGGTACTGGCGTGATGTCTTCTGAAAATTAGTTTTTGCCCAGTCTCCCTATATCACAGCTGAACGCATCGCGCTCTGCAGCTGAGTGTGCACTAGTATGAAACTTCTTGACAGATTAAAACCGTGTGCCAGACAGTGACTTGAAATCAGGAACTGTGCCTTTCGCTCTATGAGCAAGTGCAATATTAAGGCTGATGTCAGGGAGACACTATTCCAAAACAAGTATCGCTCGCCACATGGAACTCTAGAGATCTGTGAAGTAGGAAGTCGTTCCTGATTCGAGCGAGATATCTCAGAGTCCATCAGTCACGGTCGGAGCCCTTCAGAGCGAGATCGCTGGTAGGCACCTGGTGGCGCGTGGGCGGAAGCGCTGGGACCCGGCGGGGCTGCGTCGCCCACGCCTGCGGCAAACCTGCCCTGCATGTCGCGCCGCCCACATACGGCCGTGTCGCCCACGCCCAACAGCTGCAGATATCCGCGAGCTCCCGCCGGGGAAATCTCGGGAAGTGCCGTGCTGTTACTTTGTGCTCTCAGCAGAACAGCTGGGACTCTTGATAGCTGTAGCGGTTCCTAACTGATGATTTATCTCAAGCAGCCGTGAAATTGGCACCTTTCTCCACTCGCATTGATTGTAAATCTCCTGTGCAACGAAAAGTCCCAAGCAACGCAAAAGAGCACAGGTGTCTCCGCTTATTAGGAAGAATAAATGCAAACTGAAACCCAGTATCCTTAACAGAAAGAACTGTTTACTCTGCAGCTGAGTGTGCACTAGTATGAAACTTCTTGACAGATTAAAACCGTGTGCTAGACAGTGACTTGAAATCAGGAACTTTGCCTTTCGCGGACAAATGCCCCACCAAGTAAGCCACCCAAGCATGACTCGCGACCTGTCCTAGAAGCTTTACTTCCGCCAGTACTTCATCTCCTACCTTCCAAACTTCACAGAAGCTCATAACGAATAAAAACACCGATGATAGCTGGTAAAACTTTGTTTTATTTGACCACTCTACCAGTTTCACAGCTTTCAGCCGCATCATCTGGCGCAACCTACGTATTTAAAAAATGAAACACACTGACGGAAAGAAAATCTCAACACAAAGAAAGAGTTGTATCACATAAATGAAAGTTGGTAGACGCATTACTACACTATGTGATCCGGCTGGCTGAAAATGACTTTCAAGTTCGTGGCGCCCTCCATCGGTAATGCTGGAATTCAATTAGTGTTGGCCCACCCTTAACCTTGATGACAGCTTCCACTCTCGCAGGGATACGTTCAATCAGGTGCTGGCAGGTTTCTTGGCGAATTGCAGCCCATTCTTCAAAGAGTGCAGCACTGAGGTGGGGTATCGATGTCGGTCGATGAGGTCTGGCACGAAGTCGGTGTTCCAAAATATCCCAAAGGTGTTCTACAGGATTCAGGTCAGGATTCTGTGCAGGGTTGTTATTGTCGTGTAACCATTCAGCCACAGGCCGTGCATTATGAACAGGTGCTCGATGCAATTACCATTCCCTAACTGCTCTTCAACAGTGGGAAGCAAGAAGGTGCATAAAACATCAATGTAGGCCTGTGCGGTGATTGTGCCACGCAAAATAACTGGGGGTGTTAGCCCCCTCCATGAAAAACACGACCACAACATAACGCCACCGCCTCCTAATTTTACTGTTGGCACTACACACGCTGACGTTCACCGGGCATCCGCCGTATCCACACCCTGCCATCGGATCGCCACACTGTGTATTGTGATTCGTCACTCCACACAACGTATTTTCCACTCTTCATTCACCGAGCGAGGTGGCGCAGTGGTTAGCACACTGGACTCGCATTCGGAAGGACGACGGTTCAATCCCGCGTCCGGCCATCCTGATTTAGGTTTTCCGTGATTTCCCTATATCACTTCAGGCAAATGCCGGGATGGTTCCTTTGAAAGGGCACGGCCGATTTCCTTCCCCATCCTTCCCTAACCCGAGCTTGTGCTCCGTCTCTAATGACCTCGTTGTCGATGGGACGTTAAACACTAATCTCCTCCTCCTCCTCCACTCTTCATTCGTCCAAAGTTCACGCTCCTTACACCGAGCGAGACGTCGTTTGACATTTACCGCCATGATGTGTGGTTTATGAGCAGCCGCTCGACCATAAACTCCAAGTTTTCTCACTTCCCGCCTAATTGTCATGGTAGGCCTACTTGCAGTGGATCATGATGCAGTCTGGAATTCCTGTGTGATGGTCTGGATAGATGTCTGGCTATTACACATTACGACCCTCTTCAAGCGTCGGCGGTCTCTGTCAGTCAATAGACGAGGTCGCCCCGTACGCTTTTGTGTTGTACGGGTCTCTTCACGTTTCCACTTCACTATCACATCGAAAACAGTGGACCTAGGGATGTTTAGCAGTGTGGTAATCTCGCGTACACACATACGATACAAGTAACACCCAGTCACCTGTCTAATGACTACTGAGGTCGCTGATATGGAGTACCTGGCAGTAGGTGGCAGCGAAATGCACCTAATACGAAAAACGTATGTATTTTGGGGTGTCCGGATACTTTTGATCACATAGGGTACGTCTGAAAGCTAATGTCTATTCAAATTTCGCGCCAGTCGTATAATAGTAGCACTAGAAGCGTCATTAAGAGAATGCAAATCATGTTTGTTTCAAATACACGCTGTGACGGTCGTGAGCGTTATTTTACTTTGAGATTAGACGTGGTGAGCTGATGATAGTCAAGGATGCTTTAAAGGCGACAAAGACGCCGTTATCAACACTTTACTGAGTTTGAATGAGGTCGTGAAACACAGTTACGAGAATCTGGATGTTCCTTCCGCGATACTGCAGAAAGGCTTGGCAGGAATGCTTGCTGAGGTTGTCACGATAGTGTACGGTCGCAAGAGGTCCGGACTCTGTACGGCCAAATGGCACTACCGAGAGGGAGGAACATAGTATACGGCGTATGGCCTTGGCGCATCGTTCAGCAACTGCAGCAACAATATGTGCTGCAGTTGGCACTACGGTGTCACTCGGAACTGTTACATATCGTAAATGATGACTAACTGAAACCCTCAGCTGCCGACAGGTTTTGTTGATATACCTCGATGTGGACAGCTGAAAATGTGTGCCCCGACCGGGACTCGAACCCGGGATCTCTATAAGGTACATTACATATCTAGAATTGTGGACAGTTGGGAATGTGAGTCTCACGGGAAGCGTGCAAGGGATAAGTCCCTGCAGTCGCGCTGTTCATCTGTGTCCTCGGTGGCTCAAATGGATAGAGCGTCTGCCATGTAAGCAGGAGATCCCGGGTTCGAGTCCCGGTCGGGGCACACATTTTCAGCTATCCATATCGAGCGAGGTATATCAACAACACCTATCGGCAGCTGAGGGTTTCAGTTAGTCATCATTTATTCCAGGGGAAAGCTGCACGGTCATCAACAGTATTCTGTTCTTTCGAGAACATTTACTGTCTTCATATGTTACACATCGGTTACTTCAAGGACAGCTCCGAGACAGACGCCGTGCAGCTTGCATTCCACTAACACCAAACCACCGTTATTTGCCACGTCAGTAGCTACAAGCGAGAGCTCATTGGAGGGCGAGTGGAGGTCCTTTGTGTTTTCTGATGAAAGCTGATTGTGCATCGGTGCGGGTGACGACCGTGTACTGGTTAGAAGGAGGCCAGTTGAGCCCATGCAAACAGCCTGTTTGCGTGATAGACACACTGGCCCTACAGCTGGAGTCATGATCTGGGGTGCGACTTCGTATGATGACAGGAACACTCTCGTGGTTATCCGACACACCCTGGCTGGAAATCTGTACGTCAGTCTGGTGATTCAGCCTGTTGTGCTGCGATTCATGAACAGCATTACTGGGATGTTTTCCAACAGGATAACGCTCGCCCACATACCGTTGTTTTGGCCCAGCTTTCTGTACAGATTGTCAATATGTTGCCTTTGCCTGCTCCATCACTAGATCTGTCTCCAATCGAGTAGGTATGAGACAGTATCGGATGACAACTCCAGTGTAAACGACAATCAGCATTAACCATCCCTGTATTGACCGACCAAGTGCAACAGGCATGGAACTCCATTCTACAAACGATTACACCGATTATTAATGTACCAGCATTTCATATTTGCAATGGCTTATCATGGACTTCCATTAACCTGTAATCTTGCAATGTTAATCACTTCAGTATGTTACCAAGACAAATGTATTCCCGAAATTTCATTACTCTACATTAATTATTTTTTGGTGTTGCTTCTTTTACCGTCAGTGTGTAATTATAAACTTTATTACAATATTGGGATATTATGAATCATTACTTGAAGATTTATTCCCATAAAAATTATTTCATTAATCCATCATAGGTAAACCCAGCGTTCTTAGTCAAGATATTGCCATTCTGCTAGTATTGTCAGTATTAAAAGAAGAAGTAGAGGAAAAAAACTAGACGAATGAAGACATAGTTCAGTCACAGACTGGGGGATGTTTCGAAAGTGAATTTCTCACTCTGCAGTGGAGTGTGCGCTGATATGAAATTGATACTGGAAGCACCCCACCAGGCTGTGGCTAAGCCATGCCTGCCCGATGTCCTTTCTTCCAGGAGTGCTGGCCCTGCAAGATCCGCAGGAGAACTTCTGTGGGGTTTCGAAGGTAGGAGATGAGGTACCGGCGAAAGTAAAGCTCTGAGGACGAATCCTGAGTCGTGCTTGGGTGACTCAGTCACTAGGCAACTTGTCCATGAAAATTAAAGGTTTCGAGTTCGAGTCTCCGTCAGGTACATAGTTCTAATCTGCCAGGAAGTTTAATGTCCCTAACGTGTGTTCGTTGAACTTTTCTGGATCGGTTCTCTAAACCAAACTATCATGAATTTCATCGAAGGAAAAATTTCTCTATAAAAATCATAAAGGAAGCTGAGAGCCTCACTCTTGTGAAATACAGCTCGCCCTTCCGAATCGCAGCGTCCTTGCATGCCGTGCAGTTGGGAAGCTCATGTATTCCTTCTTTCTAGATTTGCAGCTGGAGTTCCATATCGCATCCCAATGTCGGATAATAATGAAATGACCAAACAGGACGAGCACAAAGTTTTTCCCTGATTGTAAACATTCATTTCTAAGGAACAGTGGTAGATCCAGCTTCCACATATGCTCCGTTTGTTGGCCGTGAAACGTCTAGGCAATACTTAATTTATCTCCATGTCTTTGCCAAAATCTCTTCCGCCACCGCCTCTACCGCATCTCGTATTCGCACTGTAAGAGCCTGCAAATCAGGAGCTGGTGTACTTTATCCCTAAGGTAATACCCTTCCCCTCCCCCAAAAAAAGATCGACAGGGGTTACGTCTGGTGAACGTGGTTGCCATGATTTTGAGCTGCCTTTGCCGATCCATGAAACCACGAAACACATTGCGCTTGCTGCTGCGTACTCGCTATTGTGTCTGCAGCGCTCCCACATTACGATATATGTAGTAAGAGCCAGTCTTCATGAGTTAAACTACAATTTGCAAAACACCCCATAGACGTGTGGAAGCGTCTCCATAAAAAATATTTAAGAGCTAAGCTAATATTTGCAACAAACCGCATAACAATATCCGGCGTAGATCCTCGGAAGTATTTTTCTCTAACCAGGGAAAGACAGTATGTACATCCTGCAGTACCCATACCATGCAATGAGCGAAGAATTTTTATGGCCAGAATTACATACGATAATCCTAAACGGCTACTGTACGCCACAAATAGAGAAAAAAAAGAGGTTCAAATGGCTCTAAGCACTATGGGACTTAACATCTGAGGCCATCAGTCCCCTAGACTTAGAAACTACTTAAACCTAACTAGCCTAAGGACATCACACACATCCACGCCTGAGGCAGGATTCGAACCTGCGACCGTACCAGCAGCAGCGCGGTTCCGGACTGAAGCGCCTAGAACCGCTCGGCCACAACGGCCGGCAAAAAGAGACAATATGATGTGTAATCTCAGATGTAGTAGGATAGTTACACGATGTGGACACGAAAAACATTTAATAAAGAGTTAGAGATGTGGCAACAAAGTGTTCAAGTGATAATGCGTGAGGAGAAACCTCCCCAGATAGATCACGGATCAATAAATTTATGTAAAGTAAATTTTGTGCAAATAATATTTATTTCTAAACATTATTACAATACATTTGTCTCAACGAAGGTCCAACTTTTTATTTCCTCAATTTTTCAGCTATGTACAAAACCAGTTTACTGTGAGGATAACATCCTCATTCGGTACACTATTCGATGAACCGACACACTAAACATTTTTTATGTTAGGTAATGAAAATAATCGTTTGAGCCAAAATGTGAGGAATGGCATTCGGGAGTACTGTGGTTCAATAAACCGCCTGGCCATGCAGATTTAGTTTTTTTAACAGGACGGCTGCTTTGCAAACTATACGGCCGATTTCTTAGCCATCCTTCCACAATCAGAGTTTGAGCCCCATCACTGCTGACCTTGTCGTCGACGAGCATTTAACCCCCGTAATCTCTTCTTATTTTAGAGAAAAAGTGGATGAGTAACTGTCTCTAAGGCCAGCACAATCACTTTTATGCACTAATCTTGATTTACTAGATCTACGATGGTAATGTCCACAAAGGTGATACACATTAGGACATCGTCTGATCTATTTTCGTGAACTGTTCAACACACACACCGCTGGTGGACGCGAGATGGAGACGTTGTGCTGGAATTGTAGCAGTTCTGTTTAGACACAAAGGAATTAAAAACATTAGCTGCCAGTGGACACTGATTTATAACATCGAGCCAAGTTGAAAATTTGTACCAGATCGGGATTCGAAACTGCGTCGCCGGCTTCGTAGGCAGATGCGTTGCCACTACGCCATCTGGACACAGGGGTCACCACAACTGCACGGACTACCCTGCACATCTCCCGTCAGACACAAATTCTCAGCTTACACCACACAGTAGTGATGTAGTGCCCCTGCTCATTAGCCTTATTACTCGCAGATTCCCATAAGAGTTCGAACTTGGTGTGCATTTTCACTAAAGGGATCATTGACTGTCATCGTCATAATTATACAATGACGTGACAAAAGTCATGAGATACCTCGTAATGTTATGTCGGACCTCCTTTTGCCCGGAGTAGTGCAGGAACTGGACGTGCCATTGAATCAACATGTCGTTGGAAGTCCCCTGCAAAACTATTGACCCATGCTACCTCTACAGCCGTCCATAATTGCGGAGCAAGGTGTTGTGCATCTCTAGATTATTTGCCACAAATGCTCGATGGGTGGCTAAATCATTCGCTCGAATTGGCCAATCGCGAACAGTTTTGGCCTGGTGACAGTGCATTGTCATCCATAAAAATTCCATCGTTGTTCGGAAACATGAAGTCCATGAATGCTGCAAATTGTTTCCAAGTAGCCGAACATAACCATGATCGGATCAGTTCTATCAGATGACCGAATATATTCCATGTACACACAGCCCCACACCATTAGCGGGCCACCACCAGCTTTCCAATGTCTTGTTGACTACTTGGGTCCATGTTTCGTGGGGTCTGCGGCACACTCGAACCCTACCATCAGTTCTTACCAACTGGAATCGGATCTCATTTGGCCAGGCCACGGTTTCCCAGTCGCCTAGGGTCCAACTGATATGGTCACGAGCCTAGGAGTGGTGCTGCAGGCTATGACGTGCTGTTAGCAAAGGCACTCGCCTCGCTCGTCTGCTGCCATGGCCCATTGACGCGACTTTTCGCTGCATTGTCCTAACGGATACGTTCGTCTACGTCCCACATTGCTTTCTGGAGTTATTTCACGCAGTGTTGCTTGTCTGTTAGCACTGAAAACACTACGCAAATGCCGCTGCTCTCGGTTGTTAAGTGAAGACCTTCAGCCACTGCGTTCTCCGTGGAGAGAGGTAATGTCTGAAAATGGTATTTTGGGGGAACTCTTAATACTGTCAATCTCGGAATATTGAACTTCCTAACGATTTCAGAAATAGAATGTCACATGCGACTAGCTCCAGCTATCATTCCGCGTTCAACGTTTGTTAATTATCGCCGTGCAGCCATAATCACGTCGGAAACCTTTTCACTTGAATCATCAGAGTACAAAGACAGCTCTGTCACTGCGCTGGCCTTTTATTCCTTGTGTACGCGATATGTATATGTGCATATCGTTACCCCAATAACTTTTTTTCACCTCAGTGTATGTCCGAAAGAAAAGACACGACATATATAAGTTCGGTTTAGTCCGTGAAAAAACGTTTAAGAAAATTGGAAATTTGTGGTAAGATCTTATGAGAGCAATCTGCTGAGGTCATCGGTCGCTAAACTTACACACTACATAATCTAACTAAGCTAACTGACGCTAAGGACAACATACACACCCATGTCCGAGGGAGTAGTCGAACCTCCGACGGGTGGGGGGGGGGGGGGGGGGGGGGGGGGAGCCGTGCGAACCGTACAGGGCGCCCGAGACCGCGCGGCTAAAGCTTTCAAGAGATGGTCTCGGAGCATATATGCGAGTTGCGGCAATGTTGTTCTCACAAAGCACTTTTTTATAAATTAATATAATTGGTGTGCTAATCTTTCTGAATAGCCGTGCGCGGTAAAACACCGCTTCCGGAACGGACTGAATCCGGATTAACGAGGAGGGTCGGTGTGCTTAGCAACCTGGATGTGGTTTTTAGACTGCTTTCCACATCCCGCTAGGTGAAAACAGGCCTGGTACACAGGGCTGTAATTTAGGCATGTACAACATGTTCAGCAGCAACGGCAGCAGAACTTCGTGGACGACAAAACGTTGTCATCGAAAAATTACTTTTTAAGTATAATTTTAACGTGCATTGAATCAGCGCTCAGGCATTCAGACATTTATTGGCAAAGTGTTGACAAATATTTCTACCTGTCATTATCCTCGTACTTTACTCCTAGTCCACCTGTATAACATTTTCTGTCTGCAACACATTAATCTCGTAGACTACGGTAAGAAATAGCTCCCCACGTAATCGCTTAGCCTACGAGATCTCGCGTGTGGTCCAGTCCTTCATCCATTCATCATTGTGTTGGCGTCACACACAACACCATATAGTTCCATGTGGTTCTCAGCTTAAAATTAAGGTAAGTAATTAGAGCACTAATTGGTCACAGCGAAGCTGGTTCTACTGTATTTTTTCAGTTTCCAGCACTCGACATTGCAGAATTTTTTTTTTTTCAGTTCACGATAGCAGTATGGATGGACGGTCTGAGTTAAGTGGTACTGCGTATCGAAAGAAAACCAAAAAAAGTACCGAGGTAAAACAAACTTTTACAGAAAATACCACGGCCAGTCGAAAATCTAAAAGTGAATCGTGTCGGTCTGAACGTTCACCTGAACTTGCGGTTCAGAACACTCACAATGAACTGTGTAGCTCTGGAAGTGCACTCAAAATGAGAGTTATAAACAGTAAACAGTAGTTCTCACTTTAGGAGTTCCGGATAGATGTGAAGAATATACGCGCGCTGAAGCAGAGGATTTTCCTGTTCCTAGTAGTGACCCAATTTTTTGAGAAATTGCTGACCAGACACTGGATTATTTCGTTAAAAATGTTATTAATCAAAACAAAAATGCTGATTTTTCTATCCCCTCACAGCGATACGCCAAAGGATTTCAGAGATTTTGTATTAAAATACTGTTTCAGAGGGTTTTCGTGAAAGAGGAACTTATCAACTGTGAATATTTTGTATATTCTCCTAGCCAAGTATCTTTCTTATGAGCATGTTGTAGCATATTCGGTCGGACTTCTCAATTTGAAACATCTGGTTTTAGTCTTTGGAACCATGCTGGAATACGAATAGCTGAATATCAAAATTCTATCGCTCAGCGAGGCTGCTTGTTAGAACTAAAAAAAAAACCAGAACAGATGATATTAATAGAACTGACAAACGGTTGCACACCCAGCATAAACATGAAGATAAGTGTTGGAGAAATGTGTTCAAAATAGTTATTTTTGTAAATAGAAAGCTAGTTTCTAGGAGCGCAGTATTTCGTGGAGGCAAAGACGTGTTTGACTCTGTGGAAAATGGAAATTTTATTAGGTGTCTGGAATTAATTTCAGAGTATGATTATTCTTAGGCCGAGCATTTAGCAAGGTTTGGTAACCCCGAAAAATTATTTACTTCATACGTTTCCACCTGATACTTACGAAGATTTAATACTTTTTATGGGCTGGCCAGTGACGTAAAAAATAGGTAATAAAGTTATTTTTCAGTTATAGTAGATTCTACACCAGATATATCCCTTAATGACCAGTTAAGTATAACCATTAGATATATGACTGAATATGGATTCTCAGCTGAAAGATCTCTGTGTTTTATAAAAGATGCAGGCCGTACTGGAGAGAAGTTTCTGAAACAGTTTAGAACTCTCCAGAACTACACGAACCAAAATTAAGCAGCTGTAGAGGGCAGCCACACGATAACGCAGCCAACATTTCTGGTGTATGTTCAGGTTTGCTGGCAAGGCTCATGGTCCAAAACTCCCTAATTTTCTTCATTTCATACTCGGCTCACTAGTTGGTTCACGAACTGCACAATGCTGCACAGGAGCAATACGGATTTTTTAATTAATTCAAGGTTTACACAATTTCTTCGTAGATCCTACAGGTAGCTGGAATATCTTGGAAACCTTTTTTGATTCCGCTAATATGACAGTAAAGTTACGGTTTACAACTAGATGGTGTGTACATGAGATGCCTGTACGAGTCTGAATGAAGATTAGAAAGCAGTGTTTTCTGTATCAAGAAAAATTTCAGAAAATGAAAGTAGTAGAGTTAGATGTGAAGTTGATGATCTTCTTAGAAAATTACATAGTATTGAAGTAGGTTTCACGACAGCGTGGGATCATATTCTGCAAAAGTCTGTCAAAGCAGTGAAAAACAGCAAGCCAAAGATGTAGATATTTCTGTTTTTGTAGAAATCTGTGACTCTCTTCAATGTTTTGAGCTGAACTTCAGGTATCTTTTTCAATCCCCAAGGATTCATCTGAAAAGACACCTATGGAAATCCGGAGTTCGGAATCAGTTTCATCTCCATCAGCTGCTGAGAATCAGAAAAAGAAACGTCAAATCAAACGTAACAGATTCTTTGATGAATCATCTGATTCAGAAGAAGAGCCCAGATGCACTGAAGAAGAAACAGGATCAAATTGTGTTGAGATCTGGAGAATAACGAAAATGTCTAAGATTATTCAGGATTTGTTACAGAAGAGAGTTAATGTCTACAGAGAATATAACTTAAGATTTTCATGTCTCTAAAATTTAACGGAACTGGAAGCTTTTCAAATGTAAGATGCTGCAGATAAACTTAGAGTATGTGTAATTCTCACATATGGAACAACTTTGGTGAAGAATGTGTACATTTTAAACGCTATCTGTTCTATGAAGGAAAAAATGAGCTGATGACAAGTTGTCCTCTTTTCCATTCTCTGTAGAACGTTGGTTTAAAAAGTTGGTTATGTGCATTCAGATGTGTACACAACACTCAAGATATACCATAAAACTGTAATCCAGCGCCGGCCGAAGTGGCCGAGCGGTTAAAGGCGCTACAGTCTGGAACCGCACGACCGCTACGGTCGCAGGTTCGAATCCTGCCTCGGGCATGGATGTGTGTGATGTCCTTAGGTTAGTTAGGTTTAAGTAGTTCTAAGTTCTAGGGGACTTATGACCACAGCAGTTGAGTCCCATAGTGCTCAGAGCCATTTGAACCATTTTTGTAATCCAGCAACATATTGTTCTGCTGAGAGGTCCTTTTCTGTTTTACAACGGATTTAGAACTACTTGCGGACAGCAGAGACTCAAGAACTACTCGTCAATCTAGCCATAGAATCATTCATGACAGTCAGTCTGGATTTTGAGGAAGTGATAAAAGAATTCGCAAATAGAAAAGTGAGAAGGAAGTCATTGGTCTAGGATCGCTAATGTTTGGAAAAGATCAATTAAATGGCACCGTGTCATGTATTTCGGACTGACCAAATTTCACATTTAAGCCAAGTAATTTTGGTATAGAATATTGAACAGTAGTGATTTTCTGTGTATTTTTACCATATGTCGTGTCCAAGTTTGACGTTTCCGTGGCAATTTTTCAATAAAAGCGGCTATTAAACTGTAGTAGTTATTTTATTATTACTGAATATTTAGCTCGCATATTTTCTTTGTGTTATATGTTATTTAAATACTCCAGTAAAGTTTAAAATAGAAGTTAATGATTACGTAGCTTTATTGTTGAAGTCTGTAAGCGGATATAAACGCTTATGTTGAATCCTTGTTGTCGCTATCTTTCATGTCGTCTTCCTGTGTCTGCACTGCAAGGAGAGGATGTTGGTTGGTGGCCGGTATCCTCGTTCTACAGCACAAACTGCACGCAATTGTTAACTGGGTTCTTTATTTATAAGTAAAGAGCTACTTAAGCTTCCATCTGCTGTGGTACAAGCTCCCCTGTATAGTCCACTTCAGCCTCACTGCTGGTGAAGTAGAAGTCCGCTATGTTCACTATAAGGTTACCAAGTGCGGCCTGTCTCTGTGCTAGAGGCTAAGACTACACCTCCGACTCAGTAACACGCTCTACGGCAGACTCGAACTAACTGGGCGTAACAGGCTCGAACTAACTGAACTAACTAACTGGCCCTCCGGTCGGCAGTGGCGATCCTAAATACTGGGGCCGAGAGGGCGTTGGTGGAGCGTTTCCAGCGAGTCTGTAGTTGGCATTTGTCGATACTCTCGTAACCTCTACGTCGCATGGTATGCAGTGTACGCCAGCACAGCTTAAGTTTGGGAAGGAGGAGGGAGGGGGGGGGGGGGGGGAAGCGGCTTAAAATCAGTTACTGCATAGGGGTGCCATGCACCCTAAATATGGCGCTGCTGGTACTCAAGTACAACCTCATTTAGAGCATTTGCAAACATTTAGATATCTTTCGCTAATATTCACATAAATGACACTACATGCAGGCAGTTGCAGCACACTTATTCCGTCCCGAGGGGTAATAGGGTAGCGACAGGGACATCTGGACACTCCATAAACGAACAAAGGCAAATTCGTTAATAAACACGTAGACACTGCGCTGATGAGAGACAAAGGCATAAGAGAGAGAAGGAGAAGGAGAAGAAGAACAAGAAGATGATAAATGTATTACATGACCTATACTGGGACATCACATTTCCATCCCCTACCCTATATTCTATGGAATGATGAGAGGGTGATAGTAACATGACTGCAGGAAGAATAAAACAGAAGAAAGAAAAGAGGAAGTGATAATTGTTTCAAGTACTTTCCGCTGCTTTAGAATTGTTTGTTGAGTATAAAATATTTTGGGAAAATTGCGTAACAGTGAAGGAGGCAACGCAGGGTTGTCAAACTCATGACCATGTTCATTACCATCATAAACATGATTAAAACTGTTGTTATCACTGTCATCACCACCACAATCGTAATAACTATCATCACCATAATAAACACCAATACCATCATCACCACAAGCCCTGTAGACCGTGTGTTGCTCCTGAAAAAAACAAACCGGGTGAGGTTTTCTAGTCTTACTCCAACATTAGCACCCGTTTTCTGTAACGTGTGGCAACACCCTTCTGTTTAATTAATCTCCTTAATGCATTGTCGTAAGACGATGGATCAGGACTTTGGGGTGGTCACTCCGAAGGTGTAGGTAAATTGGCAGAACAGAACCACACCCAACCCATGTGTCAGCCAATATGTCATTGAGATATCCTCTAACGGCAATAGCACAACGAGATAGTGTTCTATCACACTGGAGATATACACGACCGAACTGTTCCTGATCTAGCAGATGTGGAATAAAACAATCATTTAACATGGTGAGACACGCAATTCACAGCAGCGTCAAAGAAATATGGACTTACCAAATTTGGGTTGCAGACACTGCAGCCCAGATGATGAAATGTGACGGACTGATTTCAAGTTCTTCATAAAAATGGGATTTTATTTTTCTCCAGAAATAAATGGTTCTCGTTTTTGCACTGCGATATATGGCACACTCGTGCGAGAAAAACACTTTCCCCTTTGAGACATCGAGTATTCGTCCGTAAGCCCGATGACGCTTTTGCATGTCATTATCATTCAAATAGTTTACAGACGAAGGTTTAAATCATTCCTAATATATCTTTCTAATGCAGAGTATAGAACTGCCAATTCCTGTGACAGCTTACGAATAAATTTGTTTCGACAGACGATTCAGCCTTCACACACGTTTCCAGTCATATTGGTCATCTACCTAGGCGGTTCTTATCTTTTGTGCAACCAGTTGCAAAGAGCTTTTTCTCCCACAGTAAAACTGTTGGTTTGTGTGGAAGGCTTCTGAAACCTTACTGTGAAATCAAGCTGAATATCTGTCACTGATTTTCCTCTGTGGAGTCGTTAGTGAGCCCAGGTGCTCATTACGATCTCTTCCTCCATGATGTAAGTGGACTCTTTAACATCTACGCAATATGTAGAGGGTAATGGGACTTCGTGACCACTCTGTAGATCTATATCCGTTCCTTGGAACTTTTCTCTTAAGTCTAATTGTTATTAACTGCCGGAAATGAGCCATGCATCTAGATATCTGAGTCTGTCTAATGATGCACCTACCTACAAGTAGCGTGTTCTTGTCTTACTCTCTCCTTGACTGCATAGTATTTTCCGGCCTGTTGCAGAATTCCATTTGCTACCGCCTTTACTTCGCCTCATTATTACAATGTTATATGTGTGGGGTCGCCATTTACGATGTCCGTTCATGCTACCGCATTTCACTGTCGTTTATTAGAGCGTCTGTTCACTCATTTCATTGCTAGCATGAATGTTTCATCACTCTGTTGGAGTCTCCGATTTATCTCCCGCGCCTCAGCCGCCTATCCATAACAAAATACTATTCTTCTGATCTTTGTACGATACAGGAGTTTGATTGGTTGATGATTACAATTAAAAGGAGCCTGCCTGAGCTGATAGAACATCTTAAGTGTGCATACAAACAGCAGGAGAGGGGCGTTGAATCTGAAGCCCGTGGCTCGTTTTGTGTCAGCAGTAAACACTGTCGACGCGAAAGTGCAACATATATACCATGGGGCGAGGTTTTAACGGGGCAGGTCTTCTCAAGTGTGGTTTTCTGTACCGCGATGTACCCATACACGGCTTAATGGTTCTACCGTAGAACGAGTGTGATAGGCATGAAGCGAAAAGGCGGGACTAGTCGTAAACAGGGTTGTGGAATGGCTTTCCGTAAAGCTGGCGTAGCGATGACAGACGTGTTTCTCCCGTGGCAGTAATGGACCGTCGAGTTTCATCTCAAGTGTTGCTGCAAGGCTGCAGTACTGCTCGCAGTACGCCAACGTCTGTGTCCACTCTTTGCCGCTATCTGCTGCCCGTAAATGGGATATCACTGTAAATGATTTCCTGGCGATGTGTGACAAATCGTCTTTTGCGATAAGTCTAGCTACAGTGATTATCACCCACGCAGGACTCGCTGTGTACATAAACATCGCCTCCAGAATGAGGTGGCATGATTGTCTGGGTCGCTGTTGTATATCATGGGCTATTCCAGCTACCTTAAATTACAGATACTCTTGACAACAACCGCTGCCTCGCAGAAATTTGTACAGACCGAAGTAGTACCACTGATTAAACTAACCCACATTCCAAAAGTACAAAGCTCGTCCCCTTACACGAGTATTATTGTAGACTCTTCCGTGAACGGAAAACATAGCGTCTTTTCAGACCAATAAATCGTCCATTATTGTTGTTGCTGGTGCAGTCTTCACTTCAGAGACTGGTTTTATGCAACGTTAATCTATCCTGTGCAAGCCTCTATATGCCTCCTTAACCATTCCTACCAACACCAGTTTGAATCTGCGTACTATATTCAAGCCTTGGTTTCTCTCTACAATTTTCACCCGCCACACTTTCCTCCACTACCAAATAATCGATTCCTCGGTGCCTCAGGATTTGTGTTACAACCGATCTGTTCTTTTAGTCAGATTGTGCCATGCGCTGTATTCTTCTCATTTCGATTCAGTACGACTTCGCTAGTTATTCGCCATCTAATCTCCAGCAGTATTCTGCAGCAAAACATTTCGGAGCTTCTATTCTTTCCTGTCCAGACTATTTAATGTTCACGTTTCACTTGTGTACAAAGCTGCGCTCCAGGCAAATACATTAAGTAACGTAAGTGGACTTAGGATTCGCTCGCAGTTCTTCTCTAATAGCTCCTCGTTCAAGACGTTAAGGCCCAAGGAATGTCTACTGGGCACTATGTTATCCTCTGCCCTGTGATGTCATGTGGACATAGTATGGAGGGGCATGTGGTCAGCACACAGTTCTCCCTAAGCGTTTTGCAGACTTTCGAGACCGTGGAGCCGCTACTGTTCGGTCAAGTAGCTCCTCAGTTGACCTCACGAGGCTGAGTGCATCCCCCCGTACTAGTCCTCCAACCAAGAAAAAAATCCGTGGCTATACCGGGAATCGAACGCGGGTGCTCCGCGTGGCAGCCATTTACTCCGACCACTTCCTTTTTTTTAATTTTAAAACGGGCACTGGAAAGTCCATGGTCAGATCGAGATTCGATCTCACAACATCTTGGTTTACACACAAGCGCTCCACCGCTTTTTTAAAAAAAATTTTTAGGAAATATGAGAGAGAAAAACATTATTACCAAAAAACACAGCAGACAACGTCCGGAAATGGAAATGTGGAAAACTGATCGTTCCTTGTAAGTGGACGGAACCTAGAGACGATAGTCAGTTATGGTGGCGGTCAATAGCTAAAATAGCTAAAGACTAAATTCTAATAGAAACACAGCAGACAACGTCCGGAAATGGAAATGTGGAAAACTGATCGTTCCTTGTAAGTGGACGGAACCTAGAGACGATAGTCAGTTATGGTGGCGGTCAATAGCTAAAATAGCTAAAGACTAAATTCTAATAGAAGGTATTCTTCAGTTTATTACCGAAGCTGATACCGCATCGAATTGTATTCAGTAGTAATAAAATATTGTACAGAACAGTCTTGATCAGATAAACACTTTTATTCATAAGTGGCGACCGATTTCGACCCGATGAGAATCATCTTCGGACCATATTCCAGATAACGTGTGGTGATATGGCACAGAGCAGGAATTGTGTATACCACCCACTGATGTCGACGGCTGGGTGCTATTTGAAGAGGTACTATCTCAGGTGCTGACTGCTGATTAGGGCCGTGTGTCTGCTTGTGTCCACGTTTGGTGGAATGGATGTCCACTGTGGAACTACTTGTGCGACGTAAGGCGGAAGCGTAATGTAGTCCTTGTCGATTGTGTCCTCTTTGGAGATTAACTGTTCAAATGTGTGTGAAATCTTATGGGACTTAACTGCTAAGGTCATCAGTCCCTAAGCTTACACACTACTTAACCTAAATTATCCTAAGAACAAATACACACACCCATGCACGAGGGAGGACTCGAACCTCCGCCGGGATCAGCCGCACAGTCCATGACTGTAGCGCCTCAGACCGCTCGGCTAATCCCGCGCGGCGGAGATTAAATAACGAGTAAGTTGCGCTTGAGTCGTAGGCAGCTCGGCACTCTTCTCTACGTATCTTTTGGAGGTCACAGATAAACCATACCTGTTTCGCTTCCTTTTATTTACGAAGCATCCTCAGTGGCCTGTATGCGTGTTTGATGTGCTAGTTTTGTAAGGTTAAATGACACTTTGGTTCTTTCTTGGGAACTTCTTATCAAATATGTGTCACCCTGGAATTCTGCTCGCAAACACCAGAAACAGGACATCGTGGTGAACGAAAGACGATGGGGCACATTTTACTTAAACACTTTAAACCGATGCCCCCCCCCCCCCCCTCCCAAAGATGATGATGATGTTTGGTTTGTGGGGCGCTCAACTGCGCGGTTATCAGCGCCCATATAGATTCCCAACCTTTGTTCAGTCCAAAGTCGCCACTTCCATGAATGGTGATGAAATAATGGCAACACAGACTCCCAGTCAAAAAATATTCAAATGTGTGTGAATTTCTAAGGGACTAAACTGCTGAGGTCATCGGTCCCTAGACTTACACACTACTTAAACTAACTTATACTAACAACAACAACAACAAACACACACACACACACACACACACACACCCATGCCCGAGGGAGGACTCGAACCTCCCGCGGGAGGGGCCGCGCAGTCAGTGACATGGCGCCTCAAACCGCGCGGCAAACACCCAGTCATCTCGAGGCAGGTGAAAATCCCTGACCCCTCCGGGAATCGAACCCGAGACCCCGTGCTCGGGAAGTTATAACGCGACCGCGAGACCACGAACTGCGGACTCCCAAAGATGAGTTGAGTGTCTTACGACTGCGCAACCTCGCTCTTTATAGCACCTAAGGAGGGATCTGAGGTTTCAGCAACACAATGCACTACATCATCGCTTCCGAATTGTATATGAAAGATTTGAAGAACGCGTCACGAAGATAAGGGTGCTTGTATGACACATAATCAAACCTGCTGAATGAATCTGGGACGCCATCGAGTGAGATGTGCTCGCATTGGACTTATGTTCGATCAACGAGGGACGCGGTTGAGGGATAATAAATTAAGAGTGGCTACCTAAAGTTTCGGCGTATCATTATGTCCTAATAATCAGGGTAATATAGGAAACAACATGCTGTTAGCTGGGTGCCTAATGCTGTTGCTCAATGGGGCATCACATTTTTACACTGGTAATACACTTCTGTGTCCCGCACTACTAATAATTTCCTACTATCGGTATTGAGTCACATACGATGTTTCTTTTCGTTTAAGGAATATTGCACAGATGGCAGAGTATGAGGATATCAGTATCAATCTTTGCACGTTTTGTCAATTGCAGTGTCTCTATCACGGCACCAACAACGTTTTATTCTGTTACAGTAAACGTACTGGTTATGTGTAGAGGGATTGCTGTTGGGTTATTATCACACACCGCCTTGCAGCGATGTACAGACATCTGTACAGCTCACAAGGGAACTATCCAGTCCGACATGTCGAAATCCTCCCTGAAATTTTTTATATAAGAAGATACACAGAGAGAAATATTATGTCAAAGTTTTACCTGCATGTATTTTTTAAAAATTTTGAAATTTGCCAAATTCGTAGCTCGCCAGGCCGTTGGAGACATGTATAACTCTAATAGTAAAATTTAAATTTTCACGGCCGGAATTGTCACAATTAATAAAATATTCCGGGCTATTATGCCGTGGTCGAAGGAATTTCACTTTGAAACCCAACATTTCGTCCCCATCTGCGGAGGACATTTACAAGGGGGATCGTAGCTTTGTCGAATGTTCGATTCACACCCTGGCTCGCTACTGACTACAGCAAAATTCCGTTTCCGCGAGTTTCCGCGCAGTGGCGTGACGCGTGACGTCACATGTTTTGAATATGCGAGCGCAATTAGCCGTTGACTGGCGTCGTCCACTGTTACTATCATCCCATGATGGAAGACTGGTACACATCTTCTTCAGCACCGGAATCCAAATTCCATTCAATTTCACGCCCCCCCCCCCCCCCCCCTCCTTCCAATTGAGATTCCTGGGATGCTTCAGTATCTTTACGACCTCTCTGTATAGCCTTTCATGGTATCCGCTTGCAGCTGCCAGTACTTGAGTCCTATCAAAATGAGTGAGGTGGTCTTCTGGCTGTAAAGGATGTTCCACAACAGCTGATCTGTCAATCTGCCCTCTTGCGCAAAACGGCGCACAAATATCCTCGGATGAAGGCACATCAGTAAGAACAATTACGGCACAATGCGATCGTAATTTGTAAAGTGAATTTCAATTTCTGTTGATAGTTTCTCTAACACAATTGTTTACAGTTACTATTCGCTCGAATTAACAACTCTTTTAATACTAAAAAAATAAGCAGTTGCCCTTGCGGTATCGCTAATAAATTTTCTTTGTGATTTCTTCGTATATGTTTACTAATAACATTTTTCCTTGTGCAGGTATCAGAGTTTGCAGTAAAGTGGAATCCAAGTATGTTTTCAATCTTGCAAAGATGAAATATGAAGAACGTGGCACGCAATCGAAATTTCCCACTTTTCCTGAAGATCTATATATGTGTTATTTATTAGTTGATTTCTTGGATAATCATTGAAATGATGTGGACATTCCATTATAAATTAGGTAAACATTAATGGAAACAGGAGATAACTCTGTCGATTATGTAAACTGTGGTTCGATTGGTCACTGTTGTGCTAATTAAAATCCAGGACAAAAACAGGTTACCTTCTAAATCGAAAGAAAATATATGCAGTAATAACTTTCAGAGACAAAGAATTTTTTGCATAAAAGAAGGAGGGATAAAGCTCTCAAGCTGTCTGCAAAGCCCGTTTCGTAAAATCTGAAAACAAATTGTATAAATGAAAGAAGGATTTACACGGAGTACGAAATACGCTCCAAAATGAAACTCGCAAAAGTTTGAACGAAAAACTATTCGAAAGATTTAGAGTTGCTCGTGAGACTCAATGCACAGTTACCGAGAGAGATCTATGAGACCGGGCGCTGTGAATTGCAGATGAGATGAACATTACTGATTTCCGGGCTTTTCCGACCTGGTTACACCGATTCAGGAAAAGGACGTCGCAAAACTAAGAAATTTACCTCAAAGAAACATGTTGGGGAGATGTCATTAACAGGTAATACTACACAGAAATTCGTACCTGACGTGAAAAATGGTTCAAATGGCTCTGAGCACTATGGGACTTACCATCTGATGTCATCAGTCCCCTAGAACTTAGAACTACTTAAACCTAACTAACCTAAGAACATCACACACATCCATGCCCGAGGCAGGATTCGAACCTGCGACCGTAGCAGTCGCGCGGTTCCGGATTGAAGCGCCTAGAACCACTCGGCCACCGCGGCCGGCACCTGCCGTGAAGATGAAGTTTCTTGGAAATCTCTAAAATACTGTGTATATTGCCAATTAGTTACTTTTCGTGCAAGAACTGGGTGCAAACAGCACGATTCGAGAGAAAAAAAAAGAGTTGCTTTGTAGTCGATGAAAGCAACGACACATTTGTATACGATAATTCTAGTGGTAAGTATAAGTGGAATAGTGTTTCCGCAGCTTTATATTTCACTTCAGGACCTTCAGGAGAAATTAGGACAAAAACTTTAAACAATTACCGTTTAGTTTCAAATATCTTGTAATTTACGTAGTAAAATCTGGCAAGAAGGGGGAAAACAGTTTTCAATATTACATCCAATACATCTTTTTACCAATGGCAGAAAAAATTAATTGCTTTTATTCGACTCTTGGCCTGAACATAACAATACCTTTGTCAGTAAGATAAACACGAAATGCCTGTCTAAAGTGAGATTTTGCAGTTCATTTCTGTGTAAATTCACTACATGTAACGTATATTTCGGAAATGTATCTTAGCCAGTATCGGTACAGTCGCTAAAATTGTGAAAAAACAGTAAGTTTCCTCAAACACACTACACATTTGTTTAGTAGCATTCTTCGGAGTATAAATTTCAAACGGATTCAAGGGAGTTTGGGCCAGTAACGAGCAATCTCACACCCCCGATGCGCAAGACATGGTTAGATCAATCTGCGGGGGGAGAAGCACCTAAAATACCATTTGCGACGCAGAGGGTAAGTGCAAGGTAGGAACATTAAGGTTCAAATTTCCGTTGACGACGTATTGGAGATGGAACACAAGATTGGATTAGAAAAAAAGTGGAGAATGAAATCGGCAGTGTTCTTTTCAGAGAAACTACCATGGTCTACGGCATTTTCCTTATCTCGGCTCCCCTAAAAAAATTGAGGACTGAATCCCAAGCGCTAAAGATCATATACACAGAGTTTTAAAAAAGTCATGGGATACCTCCTAATATCGTGTCGGACCTCCTTGTGCCCAGTGTAGTGTAGACACTCGACGTCACGTAGATTCAAGTCGTTGGAAGTCCTTACAAGAATACTGAGCCATGCTTTCTCTGTAGCCTCCATAATCGTGAAAGTGCTTTCGATACCGGATTTTGTGTAGAAACAGACCTCTCGATTATGTCCCATAAATGTTCGATGGTGTTCATGTTGGCCGATCTGGGTGCTCAAATCATTCGCTCGAATTGTCCACAATGTCCTTCAAACCAGTTACGAACAACTATGGCCCGGAGACATGGCGCATTACCATCCATAAAAATGCCATCATTGTTTTGGAAGAAATGGTCTCCAGGTAGCCGAGCATAACCATTTCCAGTCAGTGATAGGTTCGGCTGGGCCGGAGAACCCAGTCCATTAGATGTAAACACAGCCCACACGATTTGGAGGCATCACCAACTTGCACAGTGTCTTTTTGACAACTAGGGTCTTTGGCTTCGTGTGGTTTGCGTCACACTCGAATCCTACCATCAGCTCTTACTAACTGAAATCGGGCCTCATCTGACCCGGCCACGGGTCTTCAATCGTCTACGGTCCAGCCGATATGGTCACGAGCCCAGGAGAGGCGCTACAGGCGATGTCGCGCAGTTAGCAAAGGCTCTCGCGTCGGTGGTCTGCTGCCATATGCCATTCACGCCACATTTCGCCGCACTGTCCTAAGGGATACGCTCGTCGTATACCCCACATTGATTCTGCGGTTATTTTACGCAGTGTTGCTTGTCTGTTAGCACTGACAGCTTTTGAAAATGCCGCTGATCTCGGTTGTTAAGTGAAGGCTTTCTTCCATTGCGTTGTCCGTGGTGAGAAGTAATGCCTCCCGGCACACATTTGACTCTGCGGATCTCAGAATATTGAATTCCCTAAGGATTTCCGAAATGGAATATTCCATGTGTCTCTGTTCACCATTCCACGTTCAAAGTCTGTTAATTTCCATACGTCCATAATCTCGTGGGAAATGTTTTCACGTGAATCACCTGAGTACAAACGACAGCTTCACCAATGCATCACTCTTGTACACCTAGTGGTCGTGATACTACCGCCATCTGAATATGTGGATATTGCTATTCCACGACTTTTGTCACCTCAGTGTAATTTGTGTTACTATAGTCTGTCTTGGGTGAACCGCCACTATAAGGAGTTTAAAATAAAAATCCCCGGAAAAAACTAATGTAGTTACATTAAAATCATATCTGGAGCCCTAGAACTCACGTCTGACTGCTGTTAATAATGATCTGCGCTCCTGACACTGACGATCACCGAAGAGTACTATATGGCAAAACAAGGAATAAATTAATGTCTGTCCGAGATTCGCATAGTAGTTGGAAAAGCTACACAAACTGTCAGTTTGATTGAAAATATAATAATCCAACTGCACAGTAGCTCATCTTGTCAGAACAAAGGAGAAATTATTTTCGCTGTGGCCGAGCGGTTCTAGGCACTTCAGTCCGGAACCGCGCTGATGCTACGGTCGCAGGTTAGAATCCTGCCTCGGGCATGGATGTGTGTGATGTCCTTAGGTTAGTTAGGTTTACGTAGTTCTAAGTCTATGGGACTGATGACCTCAGATGTTAAGTCCCATAGTGCTTAACGCCATTTGAACCATTTGAAATTAGTCTTGAAATAATATTACAGGCAATGCACCTCATATGCCTTGTAATATTAAAGTCCCTAACAGTCATTCGGGAGGACGACGGTTCAATCCCGCGTCCGGCCATCCTGATTTAGATTTTCCGTGATTTCCCTAAATCGCTCCAGGCAAATTCCGGGATGGTTCCTTTGAAAGGGCACGGCCGACTCCCTTCCCCATCCTCCCCTAATCCGATGAGACCGATGACTTCGCTGTTTGTTCTCTTCCCCCAAACAACCAAACCCAACCACGTAACAGTCTTTAAAAGGAATTCAGTTATAACCGCAATACCTCTGCTGTAATTATACATACACTGTCTGACAAAAAGCACGCAGTTAGGGAGGAGGAAATAAAACTTCAAAGATTAATAGGTTGTGTGAGGTATTTATTCACTGTTTTATTTATAAGTTATTTCAGTGATCACAAATTCGAGTGAAATTCACAAAGAACTTGACAGTATGAGCTAACTTATCGATATGACGTTGCACTCCCTCTGATCTGAATGTATGCACTAATTCGGTTGGGAAAGGTTTCATAACGCTGCTGTATGTTCTCTTGAGGCAAGCTATACTCGAGTCGGCGTAAGAAGATCCCTGACAGTTAGTAGCGCTGCCGCCAGCTATCAGCTGTGTAGCGCTAACGGCTGCAGTTGTAAACAATTATCTATCATATAGCTGCAACAACAATGATGCGTTGGCATGTAGATGTTTACAAAATCTCGTTATGTAGTTGGCTGAGGTAAGCATGCAAAGTTGCTACAGCCACATTACTGCAACTGTGAGCGATATTCTTACGCTGGCTGGACTATATCCCACAACTGTTGCAACTGGTCCTTGGTTACCCAGATAATGGCAATGGGACAGAGTTGACATCTAAGCTGGTTACACACGTGTTCTGTTGGGGAGAAATCTGGGGATCTTGCTGGCCACAGAAGTAACTCAACATAATGCAGAAATTTCACAGAGACATGTGTCATTTGTGAACGAGCGTTATTCCACAGAAAAGTGGCAGCACTCTGCTATCATATGAGAGGTGACACATGAGGACGCAGGATGTCTGTGACACACCGTTGGCCGTCGGTGTTCACTTAATGACTATCAGCAATGACTTGGAGTCGTACCCAGTTGCTCCACACCTCAGTATCAGATGTAACACCGCTCTCTCTCTCGAAAACATTGGAAAAATGGGACATCTCTCGCTGACGATGATCATCCAGGGTATTACAGAACCGTGATTCGTCACTGAACATAATGCGACGCAGTTCATTAGACTCCAATGCTTCAAAGACGTGGCACAACTATAAACTCAGTCATTTACTTGTGGTAATAGCGTAAGCTCTCGCATTGGACAGTATTTTCCTACTACAGCTGCTGCTAGTTTGCGACCAGGGGAGTGGGATGGCACACTATATTGGAGGAACCTCTCACATGGCAGGCACAGATATGAAGTGGTTATGATAGGTTTGGTGTACAATACAGTAATACTCCATTGTTATGGTCAGACATGATCAGTGAGAACCTTGATGGCAAGTATGCCTGCCCCTACATTCCCATGCTGTTCAACATCGGGCCACTGTTACATCTGAATGCCCCACAGTTCTGGATACTGCACGATACGACCAGCCAGACAAAAGGAGACGTACAATTAGAACCCTGTTGAACTCTATTAACTGCTGATAATGTCGTATGACACACGTAGGTGGCATCTCTGTGTTCTCCATAGTAATCACTCAGCATCTGGTGCTACTCACGCCCATTATGTACTCTACCAGGCCTGGTAACAACACTAATGCAATCTGATGGCCGTTCTACCTGTCACAAGGAAATACATCCTTAATCATTTACTTAGCGCCAATGGTGTGTATGGGTGTGAAGCTACATTGACATCCAACCACGACTTCTGGGTGATTCACTTTTTTTTATCAGGCAGTGTATATCGGTCAGTCCTGAACGAATACAAGACAATTACTGGCTTGTACAATTATACAATTTTATTGTTTCTGCATAGCAACAATGGGCCGGCCGGTGTGGCCGTGCGGTTCTAGGCTCTTCAGTCTGGAACCGCGTGACCGCTACGGTCGCAGGTTCGAATCCTGCCTCGGGCATGGATGTGTGTGATGTCCTTAGGTTAGTTAGGTTTAAGTAGTTCTAAGTTCTAGGGGACTGATGACCTAAGATGTTAAGTCCCATAGTGCTCAGAGCCATTTGAACCATAGCAACAATGGGTTGTGGGGCCCATGGCTTTTGGGCTATTTTTCCATGCCTCCAGCACATGCACATTATCCAGGTACCGCATTCCCTGGAACTTGAAGCTTGGTGGTAGCTTGTAAGTTCTTTGCCAATTTCATGTGTATGTGTATAATTTATTTTTTACTTATAAAGCTTCTTTGTTTACAACATTTGAAGTAGTATGATTTGGGACATGAACAAAGAGCTTGTTTGCTTCACTAGCACCAGAGAGCTAGTCGTGCAAAAAGCAATTTATAATAAGGTTCACACCTGCAGCACACAGCTTCTGGCCTTTTGCTTTGTTTATGGTCATGACATACCATAAGTTCACCAGGAAGTGTACACGTTTTATGCGAAATCGTAAACTGAAAGAAATAAGTAGGATTCAGTGTATAAAACCACGCTCGCCTGTGCCACTGCCTGTCAGAATTTTTGCTTCTGTGACCTTACATTGGAGAGAAGTAGCTTTAAGCCTCTGTGAGTGAGGGTTCTGAGGAGAGAGGTAATGCATAATGCTCTCGATCAGGGTTATGTCATGTCTCGCTTTTGGAAGGAGTTTCCAGAGAGTGAGTTACAAACTGATGCTCTTGAGGCACAGCAACTGTCGCCTCACGACCTTCATTGGTTTCTTGAGACCGCATAGTCATCAGTCTTTTAGCCATCCTGGTGTATTCAGAAAGACCCATTCATTTTCTAACCATTTTTATATGTAAACAAAACGAAATCAAAATGCAATGAGGAAGCACCCAACCTACAAAGAAAATTTAAAAAATACATTTTTCCTAGGATAGAATATAGCCGGCCGGAGTGGCCGAGCGGTTCTAGGCGCTACAGTCTGGAACCGCGCGACCACTACGGTCGCAGGTTCGAATCCTGCCTCGGGCATGGATGTGTGTGATGTCCTTAGGGTAGTTAGGTTTAAGTAGTTCTAAGTTCTAGGGGACTGATGACCACAGCAGTTAAGTCCCATAGTGCTCAGAGCCAGTCATTTGATAGAATATAAGTAAAACCTACTGAAACAGATAAAGCAATGTCGCTAACTTTTTAATACACAAAGCGAAATCAGTAAAATCCATGTGTTCTAGCCAAGTAAATCTTGGTTTTAGTTCGTATTCATATAGATAAGATAGTGGCACGTGATTTTATCCCTGGCGAAAACGCCCGCTATTACGTCTGTCACTGTGCTAAAAGGTATTAACAGCACCGCCTGTCGGTTCTTTGGTGTACTGTATAACTAACAACACCCTCAATTGGTTCTCTGGTGTACTACACTGTGATGATTGAACTACTAAGCTCAGCAGATAGTGATATCTTTTTTGTGATCCAATTCTGATGAAATAAAACCTGTATGTTGCCCCAAGTTACCATAAAATTACGTACAAAAACGTCATTTCAATTAGTCTGGTAGTTTTGGAGATTAGCCTGTTCAAACAGACATACACGTTGTTTTTATAGTGGCTCTGAGCACTAAGGGACTTAACATCTGAGGTCATCAGTCCCCTAGAACTTAGGACTAGTTAAACCTAACTAACCTAAGGACATCACACACATCCATGCCCGAGGCGGGATTTGAACCTGCAACTGTATCAGTCGCGCGGTCCCGGACTGCAGCGTCTAGAACCGCTCGTCCACCGCGGCAAGCGATGGTTTTATAGTGTTATTACTAGTATAGAAGAGTAATATTCTCCTAGCTTTTACTTAAAGTTGATCTTTTAGTGAAAATTATAAAAAAAACACTTTTAACCTGATCATTACAACCTGTAAGAATTTAAGCAGATCATGGGTGACCTAATGTGGTGGGGTCAGAGGGGATTTCGAACTGGCATCCTGTTGGTTGTGAACTAATACCTCACCACTGTGCTGCCTTACTCATTTAGATAAGACAAGGAGAAAGGACTGCTCAGTGCCAAAGACATTTCACTTGGATGTGTATATTAATATCCAACTACTATGTCATACACATCTAAAAATTTTCTTCATTTTAAATGGAATACAGGGTGTAATGGGTATACGTACAGATATTTTTATATATTGTATCTTAATATGTACACACATCAGTGTATGGTTGTTTCTTCTATGAGTCAAACTGTCTTGCCCCAAACATGTCACAAATTTTACCACCTGATGTTTTCTGTATAGTCATAACTCTACCACTAAGTGAACTACACCTGTCACTATAGACTAACAGTTTTGCACCGATGCCTCAACACTTCAACACCTGGCCTACTGTCCAGGGGAAAATAAGCATTAATGGCTTGATCTTGTCACACACACATACTTCAAGATACTAACCAACCTACAAACATACAACTTGTAATAACTATAATTATTAGTCTGAAAATGACGTAAATACTGATGTAATGTTGTCCAGTACATCTTCTCAGTCACCATCAGAAAAACCTGCACTCATAAGCATTACAGCCCTTATAATCATTTATAAGATTGTTATTATTTTGTATCATGTTTTGACTATTATCATGCATCTTGTTCTAACGTCTTATGATAGGTGCTATATATGTATTAAAAAACGAGATTCGCACAGCTGATAAAAATGAAATATGCTCTGACATATATAAACTTTTATATGGTTGTTGCATGTGACAGTAGATACCATTTCCTGTCATTTTCGTTTGCATACGTCGATTAATGCAGGCTCTATTCTATAAAACAATCCCATGATTTCACTCTTGTGTAGCCGACCGGAGTGGCCTATCGGTTCTAGGCGCTACAGTCTGGAACCGCGCGACCGCTACGGTCGCAGGTTCGAATCCTGCCTCGGGCATGGATGTGTGTGATGTCCTTAGGTTGGTTAGGTTCAAGTAGTTCTAAGTTCTAGGGGACTGATGACCTCAGCAGTTAAGTCCCATAGTGCTCAGAGCCATCACTCTTGTGCAACGCAAGCATCGAGCGTGGTATCTTTGGCGGGATAGCAACTAAATTTAGTTAATTTAAAGACATTGGTTTCAAAACGTACTTAAGCGTTTTTCTAGTTAATTTGTTCCAATGTATAGTATCCACGTCAGGTAAAATTAACTGGGAGTATCAATAAAGGGAGGAAGGATTGTGAAATGTCTGTTTGATCTGCGAAAAAAGCCAGAGAAATGCCGAAAAGTCTGAGATGTCAGACTCTTGAGCAAAGATGTCGTATTTATTGCAAAGCTGTAGTTGCAGCATTTGTGTAATGCTGGAACTTCGATTTTGATTACAAAGCGAGATATCGTTGGCACCATTTACATGTTATTCATGCTTGGATCGGGTGTTACGATCATATCAGCTGCACATCACTTACTTTGCAAAAATCCATTCCAAACCTTCGAACATTACACAGAAAACAGAAGTAAATGTTGGCGATTCACTCATGCCGAGAACAGTTACTGTGATAAACGGAAAGTTTGAATGTGTTCTGTAACAAAGCGCAACACCAGGCAAAAATATTCTAGAATGTAATCTGTTGGCGTCCTCGTACTTTAAATAATATCCGCAGCAAAGGGGGGTATTCTGGTTAGGTGAATAGCATATGACTGAAAATCGTAAATATAACATTGTCCAGAATATTTAGTGCGTCATAGAATGAGAGAGAATCCAAAGTCGATAATATAGTGTGACCCGCTACGGAAACTGAACAGAAACCAAGTAATTTTTTTTTATGAATTGCGACCCAAATGACACATGTTGGCTGAGATACCAAACAACTTTTTTACAACTGAGGTTCTGTAGCCAAACAAGTAGTTGTAACACATTGGAGCTCATTTAACGGGTCGTTAGATGAAAGGGCAGTTCTGGATACAAAGCGTCTGCAGGCACTGATTGCACAACGTCGACCATGAATTGGCCTCCACGTTCTCCTTACTCCACACCCACTACATTTCCATGTGACAGAGCTTGCGCAACTAGCGTGCGGAGCATTCGAGATTTCTGAGCGCGGAATGCTCGACTGTTCGTGATGTGTCACTGTCGATCTCGAACATCCAGAACATCGATTAGAAGGCCTTCACCGCATCAAAATGGTTCAAATGGCTCTGAGCACTATGGGACTCAACTGCTGAGGTCATTAGTCCCCTAGAACTTAGAACTAGTTAAACCTAATCTAACCTAAGGACATCACAAACATCCATGCCCGAGGCAGGATTCGAACCTGCGACCGTAGCGGTCACCGCATCAAAAGTACGCAAGTGTATAAACTATGTTTTCTTTGAAAAATGAAGATATTTCGAATGTAATGACGCTGTAAACATATTTTGTAGGAATCATTGCCATAAATTTTATAACTAATCGACGTGGATGATTTGTGTCTGCATCGTAAGTCCCACAAAATATGTACTTTAATCTCCTACCAGTGGTTATTTATGTTGGTGAACTGTTGTTAACTGACATACACAACTGTGTAGAATTAAGTTTTGATTTCTCTACACATTTAATAACGCACAGTTTAGTTTGATGGTCAGTTTTGTAAACTGTAGGACATATTTATCTTTGCACAGAACAACTTCAAAATTGTAACTAGTGCCAATAATCAATAAAACAGCTGTACATGTTATGAGTTTTATTGCGAACTTTACACAGCAACTACACGCTTTGAACATCTAACCACGACTCACTTAGATTTACACAATCTGACTACCAGCAGGTGACAGACTAAGAACATAATGACTGATCTGTTTGAATAGAGAACGCGGACTAATTCAGGCTTTGAGCGTGACGCCATTAAATTGGTAAATTACCACGCCGTTTTATTTTGGATATTAACAAAGAAGACAGGAAAATTAAAATGGATAAACAAACAACAATCTGAAAAGTAAGTTCACTTAACTAAGAGCTGTACAACTAGCAAATTCCAAAAGTATTGGAGCTATTTTGCTGGGGAGCAGTTTTAATGTACATAGGGATTCCAGAATTCTGTTAAAAAGTTTTGGTGAAAGGAAAAAATTTCTAAATGGAATAATTAACAAATTATCGTTTCAGTGAAATTTACGTTTTTGGAAACAGAAAAATCGGGCCAACAAAACTATGGCACGGAATTTTGAAAATAATACAATTTGCAGATTGGAACAGTAAAGTGCATGAAAATTTTAAATGCGGATAACCTTTGAAGCATTAAGACTAAGTATTTCGAAAAAGTAAAATGTTTGTTGGAAAATAGAGAATGAGGACTTTTATATACAGTCCGGTGACATTGCGGTGACCACTGACTATGTTCGATATCAACGTGCAATAGCTGCTCACAGATGGCAGGCGGCATCAGTAGCAGTGGAGGTTCTATAAAGCAAGTCAGGGGATGCGAAGGACAGTGCAGTCGGTGTCGTATTGCGGAAACAAAGCGTTTATCCGACGCCCAGAGGCTCATGATCCTTGGCTTTCGGGCCAGTTGTGGAAGCATTTCTGGAACGGCTAACTCTGTGAACTATTGGCGTCTAGCCGTGGTTGAAGTATATAATTCATGGCAAAATGACGCTATCCGAAACCGTCTCTGAGGCAAGTGTGGTGCACAATGGACCATAGTTGACAGAGGGGATGTGAACGGGCAAAAGGCGTGGAACTGTTCAGCAACTGAACGCTCAGATGAACCAATGGACTATCAAGAGTGTCTCCTCGACCACTGTTCAGCGAACAGTATGTTGCGTGGCGTTCAATATTAAACTTCCGCTGTCCAGCCAGAATACTGTCACATATTATACATTTCCAATTTTCACGTTTTTGCACAGAGAAAAAAATGATTCCCCCATTCCTTTTTAAAAGATAGCAAATCTCCAATTCTCAGTTTCCTTGATTCACTCTGCATTTTCCGGTTATTGAAATACAACGCTCACTACGTAGTGGTCGCTTCGCTTCAACGTCCTGCGTGTGGGCCTCCGCAGCAGGCGCGTGGTTTATGCACCAATGCTGACTGTTCTTCATCGGCGACCGGGGCTGCCATTTGCACGCCGTTACAGCAACTGGACATCCAATGGGAGGCAACAGATTGCTTTTCAGATGAATCACGTTTTATGCTCCATCGGACTGAAAGCAAACACCACACAACAATCATCAGACTAGTTCGAGCAGGAGGAGGGAGCGTTATGGTTTGGGGAATATTTTTCGTGGCATTACCTAGATGAGCTTGTCATTCTAGAAGGCGGAATGGATAAACGCAGGTATGCATATAGCAAGTGGTTAGAAAACCAGCTCGAGATGGGAAGATATTAGATATCTTGGCGACAAACAGACCTGATCTTTTTGAGGAAGTTAATCTAGAAGAAGGTATTAGCGACCATAATGTCATTGTGGCTTCTATGTCAGTAGAAGTTGCAAAAAACCGAAGAAACAGCGTAGAGTTTTCTTGTTTGGGAAAGCAAATAAAAATGTCATTAATGAATGTCTTCATAGTCAGCTTCAAACATTCACCTGGGGACACAAAGATATTGAGCATCTTTGGTCCGAATTTAAAGGTATTGTCCACTTGCACTAGAGAAGAAGAATATAGGAAAGGGAAAGGATCCACCTTGGTACAGCAAACATATTAGGAAGTTGCTGAGAAAGCAAGGAATTTTGTAGTCGTTTTAAACGTAGTCACTGCCTCGCTGACAAACAGGGCAATGAAAGATTCTTTTAACGAATTTGAAAGCAATATTTTATCTGCAGATTCTAAAAAAAATCCCAGAAAATTTTGGTCGTACGTAAAATCTATGAACACTACAAATAATTCAATACCTTCTCTTGCTGACAGTATGGATAATGTAACTGATGATGCCGGCCGCGGTGGTCTAGCGGTTCTAGGCGCTCAGTCCGGAACCGCGCGACTGCTACGGTCGCAGGTTCGAATCCTGCCTCGGGCATGGATGTGTGTGATGTCCTTAGGTTAGTTAGGTTTAAGTAGTTCTAAGTTCTAGGGGACTGCTGACCACAGATGTTAAGTCCCATAGTGCTCAGAGCCATTTGAACCATTTTTTGTAACTGATGATGATAAACAGAAGGCCGAAATTCTAAACCTAGCTTTCAAAAACTCGTTTACGGTAGAGGACTGCAGCACCATTCCCCCTTTCAGTTATCGAACAAGCGCAAGGATGGCTGAGATAGTGTTTAGTGTATCTGGGATTGTAAAACAGTTAAGATCCGTAGATGCCAGGAAGGCATCTGGCCCAGACGGTATGCCCGTAAGATTATATGTTGACTATGCTACAAATATAGCGCCATTCTTATCCATCATCTATCAGACATCATTGGATTCAAAAAAATGGTTCAAATGGCTCTGAGCACTATGGGATTTAACAGCGGAGGTCATCAGTCCACTAGAACTTAGAACTACTTAAACCTAACTAACCTAAGGACATCACACACATCCATGCCCGAGGCAGGATTCGAACCTACGACCGTAGCGGTCTCGCTGTTCCAGACTGACGCGCCTAGAACCGCACGGCCACAACGGCCGGCCAGAGATCATTGGAACAGCGGAAAGTTCCACTGGACTGGAAGAAGGCCCAGGTCATAGCAATCTATAAAAAGGGTAGAAAATCGGATGCACATAATTACCAGCCAATTTCACTGACATCGATTTGCTGTAGAATCATGGAACATGTTTTGTGTTCAGACATAATGACCTTTCTAGACTCTGAGAAGCTCATCTGCAGCAACCAGCACGGTGTTAGGAAACAGCGGTCATGTGAGACACAGCTGGCCCTCTTTGTGCATGATATACAACAAGCTCTAGATACCGGCTCCCTGGTTGATGCCATATTTCTCGACTTTCGAAAGGCGTTCGACTCATTTCCGCACTGTCGCTTGCTCAAAAAAAAAAAAAAAAAAAAAAAAAAAAAAAAAAAAAAAAAAAAAAAAAAAAAGGAGCAGTATTTCGTGCTGAACGGGGTGACGTCAAGAGAAACAAGCGTAACTTCAGGTGTGCCCCAGTGCAGCGTAATAGGTCCGCTGCTTTTTACGATTTACAAAAACTATCTGGTTGATGGTATTGACAGCGGCATTAGACTGTTTGCCGATGATGCTGTAGTCTACAGGAAAGTAGTATCACACGAAAGTTGTGAACAAATCAATGAGGATTTGCAGAAAATAAATGCGTGGTGTAATGACTGGCAGTTATCTCTCAATATTAGTAAGTGTAACCTACTGCGTATAAGAATGCGAAAATCCCCATTAATGTATGAGTACAAAATAAATGCCCAGTCTTTGGAAGTAGTAACATCCGTCAAGTATCTGAGTGTGACTATTCGAAATGATCTCAAACAGAATGATCAGATTACACAAGTAACGGGTAAGGCAAAATCTAGATTGCGGTTTATTGGTAGAATCCCGAAGCGATGCAGTCATTCAACAAAGGAAATAGCTTACAATGCGTTAGTTCGTCCAGTCTTAGAGTACTGTTAGTCTGTATGGGACCCTTACCAGTTGGGTCTGATTCAAGAGATTGAGAAGGTCCAAAGAAGAGCGGCAAGATTCGTGACTGGTACATTTAGCCATCGCGAGAGCGTTACTAATCTCATAAAAAGTTTGAAGTGGGACACAATTGCAGATAGACGGCGCGCTAAACGGAAGGGGCTACTCACTAAATTCCGAAATCTGATCTTCACCGAGGATGTAGAGCATATATTATTACCACCAACTTTCAAATCGCGCAGTGGTCACCATTCAAAGATAAGGGAAATTAGAGCTCGTACCGAGGCGTTCAGACAGTCGTTTTTCCCTCGCGCGATCCGCGAGTGGAACAGAGGGAGGGAAATATGACTTTGGCGCGAATTGTGCCCTCCGCCACACACCGCTTGGTGGCTAGCGGAGTATATATGTAGACGTAGATGAAGCATGAGGACCTCGTCCACCCCTACATGCAGTTTGTTTTTCCCCGGCACGATGGCATCTACCAGCAGGACAATGCAATGCGTTGCACAGCTCGCAGTGCGTGGTTCGAACGGCACCACGACGAGTTTACTGTAATGCTCTGCGCATCAAATTCTACGGATTTAGATCTAGTCGAGAATCTGTGGGACCGCTTCGATCGGAATTTGACGCCGAGGATCCTCAGCCGAGAAACCTGTTGCAGCTGACCACGGCACTGCGGTCGGCTTGGCTCCACATCGCTGTCGGTACCTTCCGGAACCTCGCTGACGCTCTTGCCGCCATCAAAACGAGGTTACTCAGCTTTTTTCACGTGGTCACTGCGACAGGACAGTGTTTAAGTAACAGTCAAGTGTATAGGAGACAGCTGGAAAAAAGTTAGTAAACTGTTTATTATTTCAAAAATAATCGCTTGAACTGTTAATACAGTTATACTACTTCGTGGAAGAATGTTTGTGGTTGTCGACAGAACCATGATTGTACCCAGGCGTGCGCGGCTTCGTCAGAAGCAAATCGGCGGCTATGAACGTTTTTCTGCAGGGTTCCAAAAATATGGAAATCGTGTGGCGAGTCATCGTGACTGTATGGAGGATGTGTAAAGGTGTCTGTCACGTGTCCGTCTGCGATGTGTATTGAGTTCTATGTTTACGACCTGCTTAATTTTAATCCGATCATATGACGTACCGTACACTGATTTTAATGTCGGTATTGCTAAGCAGGGCCATGATAAACACTCAGTGTGACACGACACGGACACCTAAAAACAATATTTCAGCAACTAACTTGTAGACACGCATCTGACCTAGTTCATAGCGCGAGTACATGGTATAGCGACAGGTGCAAGAAACCTTTTCAGGATCCGCCTGGAATAATTTAGAAACTACGGAAAATGCAAGTCTAGATAATACCAGACCAGAATATAATGCTCGAAGGCCATAGCACTACCTACTGCAGACAGCAAGTCATATCCACTTTAACCACCAAATGTTTTTGAGACCCTTATGCTACAAGTAAAAGATCTACCTTATACACTGAAGAGCCAAAGGAACTGGTACACCTGCCTACCATCGCGTAGGGCCCCCGCGAGCACGCAGAAGTGCCGCAACACGACAAGGCATGGACTTGACTGATGTCCGAAATAGAGCTAGAGGGAACTGACACCCGGCATCGTGCAGGGCTGTCCATAAATCCGCAAGAGTACGAGGGAGTGGAGATCTCTCCTGAATAGCACGTTGCGAGGTATCCGAGATATGCTCAATAATGTTCACGTCTGGGGAGTTCGGTGGCCAGCGGAAGTGTTTAAACGCAGAAGAGTGTTCCTGGAGCCACTCTGTAGCAATTATGGACGTGTGGGGTGTCGCATTGTCCTGCTGGAATTTCCCTATTCCTTCGGAGTTTTGATGTTTTACCGGATTCCTGATATTCACGTGACACTCGTGATATGCTCGTACGGGAAAATCCCCACTTAATCACTACCTCGGAGATGCTGTTTCCCATCGCTCGTGCGCCGACTATAACACCATGTTCAAGCTCACTTAAATCTTGATAACCTTACATAGTAGCAGCAGTAACCAATCTAACAACTGCGCCGGATGTTTGTTCAAAATGGTTCAAATGGCTCTGAGCACTATGGGACTTAACTTCTGGGTCATCAGTCCCCTAGAACTCAGAACTACTTAAACCTAACGAACCTAAGGACATCACACACATCCATGCCCGAGGCAGGATTCGAACCTGCGACCGTAGTGGTCGCGCGGTTCCAGACTGTAGCGCCTAGAACCGCTCTGATGTTTGTTGTTTTACAAAGGCGTTGCCGACTGCAGCGCCGTAATCTGCCTGTTTAAGTATCTCTGTATTTAACTAAGCATGCCTGTACCAGTTTCTTTTGCGCTTCAGTGTATAATGTGCAATCCTGGTGATTCCTTTCTTCCACCTTAGCGTCGACTACAATTTTCAGCAATTGTAATGTGGAAGCAACGACTGGCAAATAGCGCCCTTGTATGTTGTTCAGTTTTTCCAAGTGCGCAAAACTATTTTTTATTCAATAAAAGTGACTTTTTAGCTGTTCAGAATTCTTATTAAAGAGTTTTTTTATTTATTTCAGTCTTTATTTATGCGTTACGCAGCCTTTCTCTTTGATTATAAGATATCACCTAAAAAGTAAGCCTCCCAATTTTTTATGTGAAAACCCTTAACACGTTTTAACAAAAAAACGTTATTAACACTCTGCGTGTTTGATTTTCATATCTACATATTTATTTCTCAACAACAAAAGACAATTTTGTTGATACCGTCACTGTAGAATGATTGACTTCGTTGACGGAGCCACAGCCTCACCTCTGCTTGTATCGTTTCATCACTATCAAAGTGAAGTCGTCGAAAGCGTCGCTTAAATTTTGGAAATAGATGAAAATCGGACGGTGCCGAGTCGTAACTGTATGGAGAATGATCGATGACAGCGAACGCAAGGCGTCGGATTGTTGGAGACGTTCCAGAGCTCGTGTGTGGTCTGGTATTGTGATGCAAAAGAGTGGATGCTCCGTGTGTGGACGAACTGTTCGAATTCGAAACTTCGTTACAGTGCGCTGTTTCTCACGCACCGGCACAGTTACGTTTCACATGCCTATGTTACACGCTACAATTCGGAGCCCTCTATCGACAGAGGTGTGTAAATATGTAGACATGAAAAATAAAGATGTAGAATGTTAATAATATTTGTTGTACTTAATGAGTTTTAAGAGCTATCACATAGAAAATTCACAGGCACTACTTTTCAGCAAGCGATCGTACTGTTTTTCCTTTTACATATTTGGTCTCTCTTGTCCGAGAACATTGTTAGGAAATATAATCACATCATCATGCAGTTCAACAAAATAATGATTAAGAACACATAAAAGCACAAAATCCAATAATATAATAGGAGACACCAAGATATTAATAGATTAACTTTTGATGTTAGCGGCCAGTGCCACTGTCCCCATTTCTGCACGTATAGTCAGCAGCATAATCCGAATACTGAACTCCACACTTGGTAACTGATGTCACTGGTTAACTCCCAAAGTGGTTTGCTGCTGATTTACAGACGAACATGTGACGCACGCTCAACACGAGCAGTCGATTTTGACCAGACATTCGGTCGTGTACAATGGGGTATAGACAGCCGAATCTTTTGGGAGCGTGGCAACCATGTCACATGGGAGTGGCCGTTAGCCATGCACAGGAAATAAATGCTCGGCCTGGTAAGAGGTTCCGCAGGTGGTGTCCGGCCAGTGGGGCCTTTGTTATGACAATTCTCGTATGCAACTATTAGAGTACATATTGCTCCGTGCAGACAGACAACGGTGATGGCGAGGGCTTCGCAGCAGGCGGCCACTGCACGGTAGGGGAGGTGCAGCTCAACAGCTGACGTTTACTGAGAAGCAGTGTTTGTAAGCTGCAGCTAGGAAGTCTGCTAACGATTGTGTGAACATGTTATGCCAGTAGGACCAATAATTCCACAAGCTGACCGTCTGTTAATAAAAGCACAATGAGTTACACTACTACGTAGGAAATGCAACAGAGGGAGTGATTATTTTCACCTGACATGAAAAACCATTTTTTCTTTCTCTTGTTGCTATATTAAAATTAGCTTCTTTTGCCATAACACAGTGGGTTTACAGAATTTGACCTCATTAACATGTTAATGCGGCCACAACTGCGACAGAATCCTGGAAGATTAAAAAAACAATTGAGGACAAATGAGGTCAATAGCTTGTGAAGAAATCAAGCTCAGTATAAAAGTAAACGACTAATTTCTTCACTTGTGTGGTTATAAATCACAGAAATTATCATTTCATAAGCTACTGGTGGCGCTTAAAATAATTACATTAAATTTTATCGAGTGTCTGTGTAAGTTTTGTTTACCATTTGACTATGTCTTTTCATGTTCTATTATATCAATAAAGTTTTCTAGATAGTATTTAAAATCTATGTGTTCATTTAGAATTTTGTGTGATTATTTCATTGTAAAAATCCATAGTTTTTCATATATTGCAGTAGATGGATAATTTTGTATGTTACGTATATGGCAAAATTCTCTCCAGATTTTGTGGTATAATTTGCCAAAAACTCGTTTCGATATTTCGAACCAATTATGAGATACGATGGCTGTTATGAATATTTGACTTTTACTCTACCATGTATGGTCGCAAGTGGAAGTAAGTGCGCTACATATAACACATTTCCTCAAGGTTGGAGTTACATACAGACCATGTCTCAAGTTTAACAAGATTCGATATGTTAGCTACATCTTGTACAGAACAATGCATGATCCAACATGCACCCAATGGTAACTCATAGTGACCCCTGTTTTTCATGTGCACTATTTTAGTCTCGTGGAGTAGTTTACTTCATACCAAAATATCACAATAACTATGAACATTGGTTAAACGATAGCCAGTTCGTTATGAAACTGAAGGATAAGACATTGAGATGCGATAGAATCATTTTTTTTTCACCGAAAAGTTTCTTTAAAATCATTTGAGAAGGATTGCAAAGCAGCTGGCATGCGCTCGCCTGTATTCCCACAGTATAGCGAGTCGGCCATGTCACGTATATATATATATATATATATATATATATATATATATATATATATATATATATATATATACAGGGCTATTACAAATGATTGAAGCTATTTCATAAATTCACTGTAGCTCCATTCATTGACATATGGTCACGACACACTACAGATACATAGAAAAACTCATAAAGTTTTGTTCGGCTGAAGCCGCACTTCAGGTTTCTGCCGCCAGAGCGCTCGAGAGCGCAGTGAGACAAAATCGCGACAGGAGCCGAAAAGCGTATGTCGTGCTTGAAATGCACTCACATCAGTCAGTCATAACAGTGCAACGACACTTCAGGACGAAGTTCAACAAAGATCCACCAACTGCTAACTCCATTCGGCGATGGTATGCGCAGTTTAAAGCTTCTGGATGCCTCTGTAAGGGGAAATCAACGGGTCGGCCTGCAGTGAGCGAAGAAACGGTTGTACGCGTGCGGGCAAGTTTCACGCGTAGCCCGCGGAAGTCGACGAATAAAGCAAGCAGGGAGCTAAACGTACCACAACCGACGGTTTGGAAAATCTTACGGAAAAGGCTAAAGCAGAAGCCTTACCGTTTACAATTGCTACAAGCCCTGACACCCGATGACAAAGTCAAACGCTTTGAATTTTCGGCGCGGTTGCAACAGCTCATGGAAGAGGATGCGTTCAGTGCGAAACTTGTTTTCAGTGATGAAGCAACATTTTTCTTAATGGTGAAGTGAACAGACACAATGTGCGAATCTGGGCGGTAGAGAATCCTCACGCATTCGTGCAGTAAATTCGCAATTCACCAAAAGTTAACGTGTTTTGTGCAATCTCACGGTTTAAAGTTTACGGCCCCTTTTTCTTCTGCGAAAAAAACGTTACAGGACACGTGTATCTGGACATGCTGGAAAATTGGCTCATGCCACAACTGGAGACCGACAGCGCCGACTTCATCTTTCAACAGGATGGTGCTCCACCGCACTTCCATCATGATGTTCGGCATTTCTTAAACAGGAGATTGGAAAAGCGATGGATCGGTCGTGGTGGAGATCATGATCAGCAATTCATATCATGGCCTCCACGGTCTCCCGACTTAACCCCATGCGATTTCTCTCTGTGGGCTTATGTGAAAGATTCAGTGTTTAAACCTCCTCTACCAAGAAACGTGCCAGAACTGCGAGCTCGCATCAACGATGCTTTCGAACTCATTGATGGGGACATGCTGCGTCGAGTGTGGGAGGAACTTGATTATCGGCTTGATGTCTGTCGAATCACTAAAGGGGCACATATCGAACATTTGTGAACGCCTAAAGAAACTTTTTGAGTTTTTGTATGTGTGTGCAAAGCATTGTGAAAATATCTCAAATAATAAAGTTATTGTAGAGCTGAGAAATCGCTTCAATCATTTGTAATAACCCTGTATATATATATATATATATATATATATATATATATATATATATATATATGGTGCCTACAGTGTCACATCTTTCAGTGTCACACAAATTTTTATTTTTAAAGGGCATCACTTAAGACTATTTCCATGGGTTCGCCCCTCAAATTTCTCCTTCATATCACAAAATTGTCGTCTGATGTAGTACAAACTGAAAAAATAAATTCCTTTTAAATCACAGTTTCGTATATAATTTATATTCAAAACCTTACACCTGTGTCACAGAACAAATCCTACATCGAGAATACTTTACACAACTTTAAAGGGAAGAAATTCTTCCGATAATTATTACAGGATTTAAAGAACATCAAAATATGATCAGGCTGAAATGAACAAACAGTACATGAGACTGTGTTAATCAGTTCAACTGTAAAAAGCTAAGGAGCATATTATTAGCAAAATGAGAAATATGCAAAAGTGAAATGCCAAAATGAGCACTTCTCAATTGGGAGTAAATCAAAACAACCAGAATGGCTGAAAGAGCCCACAATAACATGAGCCATAAACGAATAAGAGCTAAGCAACTAAGCAAATAAGAGAATAGGCAAAAATGAGATGCCAACAAAATGAGAGTTGGCCGATTTTTTTTTTTTTTTCTTTATTGTGATTTTAACACCTTATACAAAGGCGGGCTGGCAGCAGCACAATACGCCGCTCTTCAGCCTTGAGTGTTACAACAAGTAGTACATAAAGGTGGCACAGAGTAGACAGTAAAAACGGTGGGCAAAAAAATGTAGACACTAAAAATCGAAAAAACATGGAGCCGTTCACGCTGGACGAGAAACATCACTAACACTGGGCGACACGATGCACAGAACATGGATGATGGCGACGGCACGTGAACGGTGGGGGCGTGACGGCGAACAACACTACACACAAACGAAGGCACACACACGAAACACTGACGGCGATGATCTCCGGCGCGCGAATGTTCACTGAGCGTGTACGAGTCCGGGGACCTGCCAAGAGAGGAGGTGGAGGAGGAGGAATGGGAAGGGGAATGGGAGAGGGGGGAGCAGAGATGCCATGGGCAAAGGAGAGAGGGGGAGGGAGGAAGGGGGAGGGGAAGCCCGTGGAGAGGGGAGGAGGGAGGGGGGAAAGGAAAGAGGAGGGAATGGAAGGGAGGGAGGGAGGGTGCCTAAAGGAGAGGACACAGGAGGTGGGGGGGAGGATCAAAGTTGATAAGAGGGGTAGATGGAGGGGACGAGGACATCATCAGGGAGGGGGAGCTGGCGGAAGCCACCTTGGGAGAGGGTAAGGAGGGTGGAGAGATGGAGACCGGGTGGGACGTGGGAATACAGGCGCGGCAGCGGGCGGGGGTGGGAGAGGATCGGGGACACGAGCGGGTGAGGAGGATCAAGTTTATGGGAGGTGTACAGGATCCGTATCCTTTCAAGGAAAAGGAGGAGGTGGGGGAAGGGGATGAGATCATACAGGATCCGCGTGGGGGAGGGGAGACGGATGCGATAGGCAAGGCGGAGAGCATGGTGTTCAAGGATTTGGAGGGATTTATAGAAGATAGGGGGGGGCGGAGATCCAGGCTGGATGGGCGTAACAAAGGATAGGGCGGATGAGGGATTTATAGGTGTGGAGGATTGTGGAGGGGTCCAGACCCCACGCGCGGCCGGAAAGGAGCTTGAGGAGACGGAGTCGGGAACGTGCCTTGGCTTGGATCGTCTGGAGATGGGGAGTCCAGGAGAGGCGACGGTCGAGGGTGACGCCAAGGTACTTAAGGGTGGGAGTGAGGGCGATAGGACGGCCATAGACGGTGAGATAGAAATCAAGGAGGCGGAAGGAAGGGGTGGTTTTGCCTACAATGATCGCCTGGGTTTTGGAGGGATTGACCTTGAGCAACCACTGGTTGCACCAAGCGGTGAACCGATCAAGATGGGATTGGAGAAGGCGTTGGGAGCGTTGCAGGGTGGGGGCAAGGGAGAGGAAGGCGGTGTCATCGGCAAACTGGAGGAGGTGGACGGGGGGCGACGGCGGCGGCATGTCCGCCGTGTACAAAAGGTACAGAAGGGGGGAGAGGACGGAGCCTTGGGGCACACCGGCGGAGGGGAAAAAGGTGTAGGAATCGGTGTTATGGATGGTGACATAGGAAGGACGGCGGGAGAGAAAGGAACCGATCAGACGGACGTAGTTAATGGGAAGGGCAAAGGTTTGGAGCTTGAAGAGGAGACCGGAATGCCAGACGCGGTCATAAGCGCATTCGAGGTCAGGGGAGAGGAAGATTGCGGAGCGACGGGAATTAAGCTGTTCGGAAAGGAGATGAGTGAGGTGAAGGAGAAGATCATCGGAAGAGAAGGATGGCCGAAAGCCACACTGGGTGACGGGAAGGAGGCGGTGCTGGCGGAGATGCTGGTGGATGCGGCGGGTGAGGATAGATTCCAGGACCTTGCTGAAGACCGAGGTAAGGCTGATGGGACGGTAGGAGGAGACGGCGGACGGCGGTTTGCCAGGTTTAAGGAACATGAGGATACGGGAGGTTTTCCACAGGTCGGGGTAGTAACCGGTGGACAGGACTACATTGTAGAGCCTGGCCAGGGTGGAGAGGAAAGAGACAGGAGCTTCACGAAGGTGACGGTAGGTGGCACGATCGTGACCAGGAGCGGTGTTGCGTTTGGTGCGGAGTGTATCAATGAGATCCTGGGTAGTGATAGGGGCATTGAGTTCCGTGTGTGTAATGTTGTCCAAGTACTGGAAACCAGGAGCGAGGGGAGGGACAGAGGTGTCAGTTCGATCGTGGATATCCGGGAAGAGGGAGTAATCGAACTGGGGATCATCGGGGATGGAGAAAACATCGGAGAGGTAGGAGGCAAAGTGATTGGCCTTACTAAGGGTGTCAGGGAAGGGGTGATCATCGTGGAGAAGAGGATAGTAGGGGGAGGGTTTAGTTCCGGTAAGGCGACGGAAGGCCGACCAGAACTTGGACGAGTTGATTGGTAGGGTTGCATTTAAACGGGTGCATGTCTGTCGCCAGTCCCGGCGTTTCTTAGCCGAGAGCAAATTACGAACGTGTCGCTGGAGTTGCCGGTGGCGTCGTAGTGTGTCCGGGTCCGGGTCACGCGTGCGGAGGAAGGCACGGTAGAGACGATGGGATTCATGGAGGAGGAGAACGGCCTGTGGGGGTAGGACGGTGGGGGTGGATGGCGACAGTAGGAACGTGGGCCTCCACGGCCTCAGACAAGGTCTGCTGGAGAAAGGAGGCGGCATGGGTGACATCGTCAGGGTGGTGGTAGGTGAGAGGGTGGCTATCGACCTGGGTGGAAAGGGTATCCCGGTAGGCATTCCAGTCGGCTCGGGAATAGTCGTGGACATACTTAGGGGGAGGATCAGTACGAGGATCGGGGCGAGGGCGACGACCGTCGGAAATGGTGAGGAGGACAGGGAGATGGTCGCTACCAATAGGTTCCAGGACATCCACCGTTATGCGGCCAAGGAGGTTGGGGGAGGAGAGGGTAACATCAGGAGTGGAGTTGGATTCGGGACGGGTATGCTGGGGGATGGGGACGAGGTCGCCTTGAAGGGTGGAGAGGAACCGATGCCACCGCCGTAACTGGGCAGCGGAACGACTATGGATGTTGAGGTCGGCGGCAATCACGTAGGAGGAAAAGGTACGATCGACGTGGGAGAGGAAGTCGAAGGGAATAGGAGCGTTGGGGCGGACATAGATGGTGGCGCAGGTAACGGTAAGGCCGGGGAAGAAGAGACTAAGGATCAGGTGTTCGGTGGGGTCGGGAAGGAGAGGTTGGAGCCGAACGGGGATCTGGCGGTGGTGACCAGTGGCAACTCCGCCACGCGCAATTGGGAGGGGATTATCGGAGCGGTGGAGGAGGTAGGGCGAAGTGTGAACGGTATGGTGGGGTTGGAGGAAGGTTTCATTAAGGAGGAAGGCATCCACGCGGTGGGTGGCAAGGGTGTGCAGGAAGAGGTTCCTGTTGGCAGGTAGAGAGCAGATGTTGCTGAAAAGGATACGTTGCTGGCGCGCCATGATAGGGATGTAGACGAGGGTGTCAAGGCGGGAGAAGGTGAAATGGGCCTGGTTGTTGGAGTAGGTGGCGTACATCTTGAGTTGGAATATGGAACGGGCAGCAAGGGAGATCTGCTGGAGGGTGTGAGGGCACTGAAAGGGATGAACATTCTGGAGGAGGATGGTAAGGAACCTGATGACGTCCTCAGCGGTGGGGGGGGGGGGGGACGAAGGGAATTGCCAGGAGGGGTGGGGGCGTCCAGGGGACGGACAGGGACGGTGAGTTCAGGAGTGGTTGGAGGGGGTCGGGCTTTACACTTTTGGGAGTAGGTGGGATGGGGGAGATTGCAGGTATTGCAGGATGGAGGGGATTGGAGGTTAGGGCACTGCCTGAGGAAGTGCGCTTGCCGACAATGCGGGCAGGTGGGGGCCTCGCGGCACTCAGCTGTGGGGTGCGCGTTATAGCGCAGACACCACTGGCAGCGCAGGGATTGAGGAGGGGAACGGAGGGGTCGACCTTGTACCGCTGGTTAAAAAGGAGGGCACCCTCCTTCAGGAGACGGTCAATGGAGGGGGCGTGCTCAGAAAAAACCCGCATAAGGCGGGTGGGGCCGGCAGCGTTATGTATGCGGCGAACCGCACGCACCTCCAAATGGGGATGCGCCTTGAGCTCCGCCAACACCTCCTCCTCCGCGATCACTGGACTAAGCCGAGTGATCACGGCGGTGAGAGTTGGCGGGCGACGCGGAGGTTGGGGTTGGTGGGAGGGAGGTGGTGAAGGAGCAGGAGTGAGAGAGGCATGAGGGCCAAAGCGGGTGACAGGGATGCGGGAAAGGAGGTATGTGGTGAGGGTGGGGCTGGGGGAGGAGATGAGGACCGAATCACGGCGAGGAGCGAGGAGGGAGATGGGGGCACCAGGACAATGCTGGCGAAGGAAGAGGGTGAGGTTCCGGGCTTCAAGGAGAGAGGGATCAGGACGGGAGAGGAGGTAGCGGTAGGAGAAGTGGGTAGAGGAGGAGGATGAGGGGGCAGGGACAGGCGGGGAGACATCCATGGCATCATGGGTGGGGGAAGGAGGACGAGGCGGAGACTTTTTGGAAGCAGAGGAAACAGGGGTGCCACTGGGGTGCTTGACGGCGGTGGAGGAGGTGTGGGGGATTGGAACAACGGGAATGTGGCGGGGAGGGGCAGGTCCCGGGGCCGGAGTCGGCGCCGGAGATGGTGAGGGTGACGGTGAAGGCGAAGGCGACGGCGACGATGACGATGACGGCGGCAGTGGCGGCGGTGATGGCGAAGGTGACGGGGAGAGCTGGGCGTGGGCAGTGGCCCGACGGGCCACCACCCGAGCCGGAGCTGCAGTGACAGGCTGGGGGAGTGGTGGGAAGGGATCAGAACGAGAGGAGCGGGAGGAAGAAGCGGGAGAGGGGGCGACAAAGATAGAGGGTGAAGGGAGAGTGAGGAGAGGTGGAATGGAAGGAGGGGGGTGGGACTGGGCACACCAAGTTGTAGTGGTGGAGGCAGCGGAAGGGGAGGTATAGACAATGGCGGTGGTGGTAGTAGTGACAGTGGTGGTGGGGGCAGACATGACGACAGGAAGAAAAAACGCACAGCACGAAAAGGAAAGGACACAAACTGGGAAACGGCGAAGACGCAGACGGACGAGGACCGGCGAAGATGCAGACGGACGCAGACCAGGGTCGGACGACCAGGGCGGACGGCGGCGGCGACGGCGGCGGCGAGCACCGGCTGGCGGCGGCGGCGGCAGCGGCGGCGGCGAGCACCGGCTGGCGGCGGCGGCGGCGGCGGCGGCGAACGGACGGACGGACGGACAGCAGGCGGCGGCGGCGAACAGACGGACGGACGGACGGACGGACAGCAGGCGGCGGCGGCGAACAGACGGACGGACGGACAGCAGGCGAGACGGACAGCGAGCAGGCAGGCAGGCGGACGGACGGACGGACGGACGGACGGACGAACAGCTACAACAGTAAGCGGCGGGCAGACAGACAGACAGACAGACACAATCTTCGAACGCGAAGATTCCAACCAGGGAGTAGCCCAGGCCTTGGAAACTGGCGCCTTCGAATGAGGGAATCCAACCCTCTGATGCGACTGGTTGGCCGAACTCCGTCGGCACTTATATACGGTTGCGCTCGTGGCGGCACCTCGCGGCCCGTACGCAACACGGGCGCCTGCAATCGCAATGCACTCTTAGCGCTCGCGGCGGCGTCTAGCGGCCCGTACGCAAGTTGTGCGATTGCTGTCGCAGGTCGACCCTTAATCTATGATGTTACAGCCACCAGCCATGCTGACATGGCACAGAATGCATCGTTCATAGCGGACGAAGTATACAAATCAGTAGGCGACAACAAACAGAGGCGCCCACCCCATGGGAAGAGAGGGATGGACTCGCCCAGCACTGAGAAAAAGATTGTGTTTCTGCACAGGTACCAAGTTATCTTGCAAGAGTTGTACCTTCATTTGCTAGACGTGGACTGTATGAATTCATGCTGACGACACCGCCTTCCTGGCTCTCTATCCTACCCTTCAACAGTCCCAACGTACCCTCCTTAACCAGTTCACCACTTGGTGTAATCAGTGGTTCCTCCGTCTCAACCCCTCAAAAACCCAGGCAATCATCATAGTCCCCACCACCCACTCCTTTCGTCTCCATGATTTCTACCTCACCCTTTATGGTCGTCCCATCCAGCTCACCCTCACCCTGAGATACCTTGGCCTCACCCTCGACCAACACCTCAGCTGGACCCCTCATCTCCACACCATCCAGCAGAAAGCCCTTTCCCACCTCCGCCTTCTGAAACACCTGTCTGGCCGGACATGGGGATTGCATCCTTCTACCATCCTCCACACCTACAAATCCCTCATCTGTCCTATCCTCTGTTATGCCAGCATTGCCTGGATCTCCGCACCCACCCACTTTTACAAGGCCCTCCAAATCCTTGAACCCCATGCTCTCTGCCTTGCCTTCTGTATACGCCTTCCTTCCCCCACACGGCTCCTGTATGAACTGATCCCCTTCCCCCACCTCCTCCTGTTCCTCCGACATCTCCGCATGCTTTACATTGTCTGCAGGCTTGATCCCCCCCCACCCTCTGGTTTCCTCCTTCCTCTCCACCTCCCGCCAGTTACTGCACCTCTATCGCTGTATCCCTCCCTCTCTCAACCTCCACACCCTCCATCTCCTTCATCAGGGCAATTTCCAGCGCCTCCCCCTCCCGGATGATGATCTTCGTCGTGACATCTACCCTTCCTTCCAACTATAACCTGGCCTTGTCCCCCCCTCCCTTCCCCAGGGCCCCCTTTTTCATCTCCCCTCCTTCTCTCAGAGCGGGTTTTCCTCCTCCCCCCCCCTGAGACCCTGCACCCTATACTTGCCCCTTTCCTTGCCACATCCCTACTTGGCCCTCTTCAGTGCGCCCCCCACCCATCTCCCCCCTCTTTTCCCCTGCCTCCCTCCCTCCCTTCTTCTGGTCACCCTCATCTCCTTGAACCTGGCATATCCTCCATTTTGATCATCATCAATGTGCCACGTCAGTGTCGTGTTTAGTGCTGTTTCTCCTGTGCTTCAAGAGGTGTGATTTTAATTGTGTACTGCCTTGAGGTTCGCTGTCAGTGTGTTGTTATGTGCTACGCCATCCGTCGATACTTTTATGCTCCAGTCATACTGTGCCTTGTGTTCTTTTAATTGTCCCAGTGTGTGGTTTCTGTGTGCGCTACTTTTTTCTGGTTTTTATCTCCATTTTACAGTTGCCCCTTTTTTTGTCTCTTGCCTTCCATAATGTTCCCCTTTTTTTATCCTTTTTTTGTCTATTGCCTTCCATGATGTTCCCCATTTTTATATCTATGTTCACCATATTCTCTCCTTTGTATATTTTTAACTGTCTTCTATTGTTTGTTCTATGTCTTTCGGCTGAAGAGCAGCGCATATGCTGCTGCCTGCCCACCCCAATGGAGAATTGAAATACAATAAAGGGAAAAAAACTTTATGAATTCGTACACAATGGTAAGGACAGGTGGGCTACAGACTGGTGCAGCAACCTTAGTTGTAGCAAAGCTGAACAGGAGCAGAAATGATTAGTGAACAAGTAATCACAGCAAACAGACATTTACTTAGCTTTTATTTCTCCAACCGGACAGAGACTCATTACAAATAATGCAGCAAGAAGTAAGTCCAACTTTGAATAACAACTAAGAAGAGTCTCTCCGAACTAAGCACGAATGATGGTGTCATAGCGAAGAGGATCCAAGTGCGAGTGGCTGTGCCTGCCACTAGCTGTCCGATATTGCACCAGCAGAGGGCATTCCTGGCAGTGAGGTGCCGGTGACATGGCTCAGTGGGCGCACGCCATTGGGTCACCAGATCTCGCAAGACCGCTATCAGCGTCTGATGGAAACTTGTAATTCAAATACTATGATGCCCGTGGGATGGTATCGTCACGTGATTCCACAATTAATCGTTTCATTTCCGTCTTTCCAGTAGTCCATGTTTCGTAAATTTACAGAGCTGTGCTCCATACATATCGTTTCACACATTTTTCATGTCTGATTGTTTCCAATTTCGGATGACTGCAGCTACCTTTATAGAAAGAATTTTGTCTTATTATTCTTGGTACGTTTTCATTGCACTGCCATCATCTTTATCTTTTCTACTCTGTGATTGCAAAATTCGTTTACTTGATCAAGACTCACTTGTCCAAGTTTATTGTTTAGTCAACTTGTACGTAACCTGCTGCACACACGATTCATTACTTTTTTCATTTTTGTATATTATAAACTTCACTAACAATAATTTTCATTTCGTTTAATGTGCAAATAAGTTTCTGTCCACTTTCAACGACTATTGCTATGTCATAAGGCAACTGTATCAAGCTGATTTTCTGTTCGTGAGAAACAGTGCCAAAACGGAGATAGTCGTTTCCTTCGCTTAATGTCTCTTCAATATACAAATGAAATATCAGTGGTGATAATGAGCCATACTTTTTTTTTATTTTCGCCTCTTACAATGCTCCGTCACTGTGGCTACTCCACCCTGTTCATATATTTAGTACCACATTCCCTATGAATGGAAAACGTTTCGTTCCATTCAACATTATAATAAGCCTTCTCCTAACCTATGTTATGTTAACCGGGGACCTAGAAACAAGCCGGCCGGGGTGGCCGAGCGGTTCTAGGCGCTACAGTCTGGAACGGCGCGACCGCTGCGGTCGCAGGTTCGAAAAAAAATGGTTCAAATGGCTCTGAGCACTATGGGACTTAACATCTGTGGTCATCAGTCCCCTAGAACTTAGAACTACTTAAACCTAACTAAGGACATCACACACATCCATGCCCGAGGCAGGATTCGAACCTGCGACCGTAGCGGCCATGCGGTTCCAGACTGAAGCGCCTAGAACCGCACGGTCACAACCGGCCGGCCGCAGGTTCGAATCCTGCCTTGGGCATGGATATGTGTGATGTCCTTAGGTTACTTAGGTTTAAGTAGTTCTAAGTTCTAGGGGACTGGTGACCTTAGAAGTTAAGTCCCATAGTGCTCAGAGCCGTTTGAACTATTTGAACCCACAAACGATGGAGAGGCTCTGTCCCCGCCGCAGCCGCAGTGGTCCACAACCCCACGACGACTATCGTCGTCCGCTTCACCCCTCCACTGCCCCACACCGAACCCAGGGTTATTGTGCGGTTCGGCCTTGGACCCCCCAGGAAACGTCTCACACGAGACGAGTGTAACCCCTATGTTTGCGTGGTAGAGTAATGGACGTGTATGCGTACGTGGAGAACTTGTTTACGCAGCAGTCGCCGACATAGTGTAGCTGAGGCGGAATAAGGGGAAGCAGCCCGCATTTGCCGAGGCAGATGGAAAACCGCCTAAAAACCATCCACAGACTGGCCGGCTCACCGAACCTCGACACAAATCCGCCGGCGCTCCTTCCCGCCCGGAAAGCCGTGAGTTAGACCGCACGGCCAACCGGGCGGGCTCTCCTAATCTAAAAATGAATTGTATGTGTTCCGATGTAACCACAAGCGCCAGCACAAAGATGGAAGCAAGAGCAGAGAAGGCTGTGAGTCGATGTCAGCCAGTAGCCCGCTTACTACGACCGCACCGAGACAGCAGCGACCTCTACCCGAATAGAATATAAGCACCGCTCCTGCCAGCCTCGGGGAGAGTGGAAGACGTACTCCAGTGGAGCTGTTATTAGTGAACTACATCCATTACTTGCATGGACATTGTATATAGTGAAGGACACTGACTGTTTGCATGTCGCCAGTCGCTCGCCAAATTAAGCACTGTCAATCTATTTTATTGTAATAAAAACCAGTAATGTGATTTGGTTGAATTGTTGTATAGCTATCCCAGAAAGGAGCATCCTTTAGGCACCCTATAAGAGACGAGTGGGTGGGACCCCGCGGTATGTTTCCATGTTTTGCCAAAATCTGCTCTTATTATGACACATAGTGCAAAAATTACTCTTCAGATAGCATTTCTTGAAAACTCGAAGTGATCCTCTTCTAGTCACTTTAAGGTAGAGAACCTGGCCTTCTGTGGCAGAGGCCTGGTAAGCAGGATTAGCTGACAGTTATTCACCTCAAACTCAGAAGAATTTTATTGATAGTTATTCACCAGTTGTATTGGCATTTAAAACGGTGTTGTCGATTTTAGGCACCACGTGGGCCGCAAAAAATCTGCAGGCACTGGATATTTGTGTCGGACATTTTACATTAATATACTAACGTGAACAGGAAAATTATCACTGTAGGACTATCATAAACAACGCACTAGATCACATTACTGTCGTAGGTACATAAATCAACAAATGAGTATTTAAGAGATGATGTTCACATCTTCCTAACTGAACCTGTTAGTAAGCAATCTTCTCCGCCTCATAGGAGAGCTTACATTTCATTTGGAGTCGTCCTTTTTGTGTCGGATGTCATAAAATAAACCTGATATATTTATACTTAAACTTGCTTGTGTGTCTAAAATAGGGAAGACTCTGACAAGGTTAAGGAAGGGTCATACACTAGATACGGAAAATTTTAGGCATACCTGTCTGTTCTCATCAATAAAAAAATAACAGAGTCAATTATGAGTGACATAATTTCCAATTGCTTCACTTAATAAATGCTGTGAGAGACCTGAATATGAAAAGAAAGGAAGGTTAGAAATTAATATCGAATTGTAATGGTGCTTTAATTCAGGTTAGATAACAGCAAGTAAGGAATCGATTGCGGCCTTGATGAAGAGACTACATACGACATATTGGCCTCAGAGAGGATTAATATTCTTCTTCTGTTACGCTTCAAGTGCTAGTCATTTGCAATATCCATCTTCACAAAGTATACCGTAGTCAACATTATTAACAAAACTAAGGAAGGTCTCACGAGATAAAATGTTGTGAGAGACCTGAATATGAAAAGAAAGGAAGGTTAGAAATTAATATCGAATTGCAATGGTGCTTTAATTCAGGTTAGATAACAGCAAGTAAGGAATCGACTGCGGCCTTGATGAAGAGACTACATACGACATATTGGCCTCGGAGAGGATTAATATTCTTCTTCTATTACACTTCAAGTGCTAGTCATTTACAATATCCATCTTCACAGAGTACACCGTAGTCGACATTATTAACAAAACTAAGGAAGGGCTCAGGAGATAAAAGGCGACACTGTCAATGAGCAAAGACAAAACAAGAAAAAGGAGCCAGGCTGCAACAATATCTTGAATCCAAATGATGATAAAAAGACGAATTACAAAAAACAAGGCAGGACCATTGGGGCAGTTTTGTCAGAACCGACTTAGAATAACATGTGGAAGAATCCCTTCAAAATACAAACCGAGAGAATAAAAACACCAACGGCAATTCCAATAATGAAGCGACAAAACGGCACAATGATGCCCGGCAGAGCTCCTGCTAAACAAGTTACTATTAGACGATAACCCTTCTCACAACCAACATCACCACATAAACCTAAGCAGACAAATGGACATTAACTACATGAGTGAAGGAATCATTGGTTCATCTGGAGACTGTGCTGGCAATAAAGAAACTTAAAGACAGAAAAGCTCCGGGCCCAGATGGATTCCACTCAGATGTCATTGAAACTACTGGACTGCAGATAGTCCCCTACCTGACATATGTCTTTAATTACTCTTTACAGCAAGGGAGAATGCTCGCTTGATAAATGACGGCCAATGCGTGCAGCGATTATCAAAAAGTCAGAGGGCAAGAACTCAACAGACCCAGACTCCTATAGACCGATCTGTGTACTGAATGTATAATAGGCAAGGTCCAGGGGCGGTTTATGTGTGGCAGAATACGTAGTGGTCCTGCAATTCAGGGGAAGGCACTCTAATGTCTAATAGAATTATACGAAGGAGCACTGCGCTATATGGAGCAGCAGAATGTGGCGACATCAGCTGACAAAGATGGCGGGACAGACGTTTTTCGCAAAAACTACCGATTCTTTTTTCTGAAAATAATATATGTACTATAGTAACAATTGTACAGTAGTTTATGTACTACATACATGTTTACAGTAAATGATTAAGCTGTATTAGAACATTATTTCCAAAGCAAAGTCTAAATAATACACCAACTGATTAATAAATGTGTTTACTGTAATAATACTGTGAACATGACTTTTAAAGTCTGCTTTTAAATAAAATATCTCTAACATTGTAACATTTCATGTAATTCGAGTTTTCGCAAATTCGAACTCAACTCGGACACAATTACCTCGAGCTACCAAGGTTTTCCTGTAGTGTTATACCTCTAATGACCTTGTAGTTGAAAGGAGATTAATTACTTTCTCTTTCCTGTATATTATATCCAAGCATAATTTCTCTTTCTGATTTACTACATTTCTCTGTAAGCTAATGTTGCCTCTTCTGAATCTCATCTTCGATAAGGCTTCTAACATTATTCCATAAATCTTTATGAGCTTGACTCTGTTTTATGTGTCATTCCTACTTTGTTGATAAATGTAATGATTTCATTCAGATGAATTCTTTGAGATGTTTAAGACATGATACTTTATTTGATGTACTAACATGTTCTGTTTCTTTATTCCGAATTTGTAACCCAATTTTAATTAATTCTATCGTAATTTGCCCCATTACCTTATTGAGCAATTATTATTATATTATTATTATTATTATTACTATAAATTGTCCTGTTTGTTATTAACATCGCCTATTTCTCATATTTATGCAGTATTGCACGGTATTTTTATATATATTTATTGTTGCTTCGTTGTTCTGTTGACCTTTTCTATTGATTTGCATCTTGGTTCTTAGTTGTATTGTAATATGGATAGCGGAACTCTTATTTTTTGCCAAGGGGCTGGTTCTACAGTTGCTAATTCTTGTAATTGCTGTCTGGTAGGTCTGAGTCTTTCTATTTTTTCGATGAGTCTTCTTGTAGAGGTGATGATTTGGTTGTCCACTGCCGGCATGTTTAGTTCTTCGTGTATTCGATTTGTACTCGTCCACAATGGTGCGTTAAGAATGAGCTTTAAGCATCTGTTTTGAAGTGTTTGGAGTGGTTTTCTGTTGGTTTTACTGGTTATGCCCCACGACGAGCAGCCGTAGAGCATCATAGGTAGGACTATAGCTTTGTATATGTTTAATTTTGTTCTTTGAAACATTTCTTTGCTGGCCAGAAGAGGGTAGATTGCGTGGATGGTTCTTGATATGCGTTGTCGTTTTTGTTCTATGTGTTGCTTAAATAACATTTTATTGTCTATTGTTACGCCAAGGTATTTTACTGATGTTGTCCATGGTATTTGCGTTCCGTTTAACGCTATGTGGTCGTGGATTTGTGGTCGACGGCGTGTAAATATTATGGCGACTGTCTTCTCTGGGTTTATTTTGATCTTGTTTAGTTTGGCCCATTTTTCTGTGTGATCAACTTGTTTTTGTAGTCTATTTATTGCTGTTGATAGTCCGTTTCTAGAAGTGCTGTATCGTCTGCGAATTGCGCTATTGTCAAGGTTTCTGTTTTCGGGATGTCATTCACATATACGGTGAATAGGGTTGGCGGAAGTACCGAACCCTGCGGTATTCCGTCCTGTAGTACTTTGTGTGCTGATCGTTTGCTATCTATCTGTACAAAGCATCTCCGGTCGTGTAAAAAACTATCAATCATTTTGATGTAGCATTCAGGTATGTCGGTCTGTTCTTTTAGTTTCGTGACTAGGTTGTCCTTCCATACTTTATCGTATGCTTTCTCGACGTCTAGAAAAATTGCGGCTGTATACTTGGAGAGGTTCATGTTTTTAGTAATATGTTCTGTAATACGGAGGATCTGGAGTTCTGCTGACAGTTTTTCTTGAAATGCAAATTGTTCTTGTCGGATGATGTTGCCGTCAAGTAATGGTTGTCGAATTCTTGGGAGCAGGATGCGTTCCAGGAGCTTTGACATCGTTGGAAGTAGACTTATCGGTCTGTAATTATGTGGTTGTTTCAAGTCCTTTCCAGGTTTTGGGATAGGTACTATTTTGGAGATCTTCCATGCTTGAGGGAAATAATGGTTGATTAGACAGGCGTTGACGATTCTGGTCAGAAGGACTAAAGGCTTTCTAGGCAGGTTCTGGAGTTGAATGTTGGAGATGAGGTCCGGTCCAGGAGCGGAGTTTGTGCCGAGTCGGTTGATAATTGTTTTTATTTCAGTAGGAGTGGTTAGTTCTGGTAGATCGCGAGGTGGTGTCTGACGTATATTCTGGGCTGTAGCTCTCACATGTTGTTGATATTGCAGTATGTCAGGTTGTTGGTTTCCTTGAGGTTCTATTGTATTTTGTTGTTCGTAAGTGGCTGCAAATAGTTCTGCCTGGCTGAAAGCGTCGAAGATGAGATTGTTATTGTGCAGTAATGCCGGTTTGTATGTTTTTGTGCGTCGCAGGTTTTTGATTAGTTTCCAATCGTCTTTGTTTCGGAGTTGCAGGGTGCTCATACGGTCTTCCCAGACTTCGGCTCTCCATTCTTGTACACGGTGATGTGTTTTTTGAATCTGTTTAATTGTCTTCTATCTTCCGGATTGCGTGTTTGGAGCCATCGGCGTCTAGCTGCGTTTTTGAGGTACTTGAGATCTTGTATAAGTGGTGGCAGAGTGTGAACGTTTGTTTCAGGTAATATTGTAGTTGTAGATGTTTTCTTATAGGCTGTTCTAATTTTGTCTGTTAGAGAGCCGATGGCTTCTTCTATTTTTTGTGTAGTTGTTAGGTCTAGTGTGGGACGAATGTTATTATTATTTAGCTATCTCTGGAATTGGTCCCAATTTATTGTGGTTTTGTGTCGTGGGTGAGGCGGTTCTATTGCGTTACCGATGTGGCCGATTACAGGTAGATGGTCGGAGGTGAGATCTTGAAGGGTTCGGAGATGCAAGTCAGGATCGAGGTTCTTGGTTATGCAGATATCTAGAACGTCCGGTTGGTGGCGGTGATTGAATGGAATGTGGGTAATATCTTCAGGAGCGGATATTGCAGCGTTCGGTCGTCCTTGTAGGTTATATAGTGTGTTTCCGCGTGCATTGTTCCGTCGTGCATTACAGGTGGTGTTTTTTGCATTTAAGTCGCCGGCCAGTAAGATTTTGTTGTTGTTATCAAATATTTGTAGTAAGTCGTTTTCTTCGAATATTGCTCTGGGGCTGAGGTATGCAGCCACCAGAGTTATTTTTCCTTGTACTGTTTCTATTTTAACTATTGTGGCTTCTAATGATGTCATTTGTGGCGTAATTTCAGGATTGTGTCGTATATGTGAGCGAATGAAGATGGCCGTTCCTCCTCCCTGTCGGTTGGTTCGGTCTGTTCGGTGGCATACCATATTCCTAAGTTTAAAAGACTGTGTTGGGCGTAAATGTGTTTCAGTAACAAATAGTATGTCGATCTTCTTTTCTTCTATGAAGTCATTTAATAAGTATGTTTTGTTGTGTAGTCCTGATGCGTTAAAGTTACAAAAACGAAGGTTTTGTTTCCTGGTAGGTCTAATTTCCATTGTCGGTACCAAAGAAATTCATTACTCCACCGACAATTGCCATTATTTTTGATAGTGTGTCTGGTGCAGTCATGAATTGCTGAATTGTGGTGGTGATGATTGATATGATGTTCGTTCAGGAAGTCGAGGAAGGAAGCAGGTCCGGTTGTTTAGTTTGAGGTTGACTTTGGTGCCTGTTGTGTCTGGGCAGTTGAAGGTGATTCCTGATTTGTCTGGAGATTTGCCCATGTTTTGCGTCCTCTGCGGCTGGCTTCGGCTGGAGTTGGCATTGGTGTGTTCTTTATGGCTGGTTGAATTGTTGTTACTGCTGGAGTGGTGGTTCTTGGTCGTTGGGCTTGGTAAATGCGTATTGCTTTCTGGAATTCTTCGCAGCCGCGAAAGGACGCGGGGTGGCCATCTTGATTGCAGTTTACGCAGTGTGATGTAGCATTTACTGGGAGGCTGCATTCTCTTGCTCTATGGGCGCCACCGCAGCGGACACAGCGAGTCGGCATAGAACAATAGTTTGCGGTGTGAAAGAATCCCTGACACTTTTTACAATGTGGTGGACCGTCTTTATTTTGATAAGATTCAATTGTCACCTTCGTGTCAAGTATGTAGCGGACGTGGTAAATGGCGTCGTTTTCAGGTTTTCTGTCAAGTGTTACGCAGAAGACATCCATGGGTCTTAATTGCTTTGTATTATTGTCTCTTTTCTTATATTGGTGAACGTTTCTCGGCTTGAGGTTGAGGTATCGTAAGTCCTTGTCTACTTCTGCTTCTGTGACTGTTTTTGGTAAACCTTTAATCACTACTTCGAGGTGTCTTTCACTTTGTGGTTGATGAGTAAAGTTGGAAATGTTGTGGTCATGAAAGAAGTCGAGTGCTGTCTGTTGGTCTTTCATTGAGTCAAAGTGATATTTGATAGTGTCTCCTTTATAGATAGCCTGTATTGGTCCTTCCATGTGCTTTTTCAATGCTGCGTTGAGCGTTAGGTAGTGGCCTTTATATTGGATAGTAATGGGCGGGATCCTTGGTTTCTTTGGGATGGCTTGAGGAACGTTTGATGATGATAGAGTTGGTTGGGTTGCAGTTTCTGGATTTCTGGTACTATTGCTTCGTTGTGTTGGAGGTGAGAGAGGTTCAAATCGGTTTTCTGTTTGAATGGAGAATTGTTTGTGCGGTGTAATGTCGTCTTCAGTGTTCTTCCGTTTTGCTGTTTTACGTGGGGGAGGGGCTTGGAATTCCCCTTCCCCATCGTCTTGTTCCATCTCTTCTTGCTCAGATATCTCAGATTCTGAAGAGCGGTAATATTGTGAAATGTTGTCTTCGTCGTATGTCTGATTTGTGTCTTCATTTGTCGAGTTTTGCTCTGTGTCCTGTCGTGGTGCGTCATGATTGGTTGGTTGGTTTTTGCGGGAAGTCACCATGTTGCTGTCTTGTTGTGCCTGTTGTAGCTTCTGAATTTGTTGTCTGAGTGCGTGTTCAACGTCTGCTTCCTGTGTGTTGGTGGTATTTGGCTCAGACCTACTCGCGAGATCTACCTCAGCCCTATTGCTAATTCTTTGCCTGGAAGGCCGCGGACGTACAGCTCGCGGGAGGCCGGCCTGCTCTCGGTCGGGCCCCCTCGTCTGAGGCCCTGGGTCTTCATCGTTCCCTTCGCTATCCATTCTATCCCTAGCTATTCCAGGGAGGCTCTCCTGATTCCTATTTAGCCCTGTCAACCTATCGACACGACAATTCCGCAATATGTTCACAACGGTGCGATGCAAAAACGCCGCCCCTTCGTGAACGTCACACAGCTCGCGCTGCTCGGCGCCCGATGAAGAACATTCCTGTTTTCGCGTTTTGTATGCATTTCTGTGTGTAATGTCAACATGTAACTATCTGTTGCTGTATATCATATCTAGTAAGTACTTTGTTAACTGTGTTAACATTTAGTTTTCACTTGATGTTTCTGTTGATGGTAATTAATCTGTGACAGACTACTAAGTACCATATGCATATTTTGGTAAATCTTTTATTTCAGAACTATTAGTTAATTTGAGGTTCCCCAAAGAAAAATTATTCAAATATGTTTCCATTTATATTGACAGTAAGGTGTACTGTTCTTTGTATTACATTTTGTATGAGTAATTTTCAAATTTTTGCCCTAAAATTTCCAAGTGAAATTAATCCATGGGTATTTTGGTGTACGTGCACCGTTTCTAAAAATGTGCTGCAGAAATGTGTGCGTCGCCTGTTTTTCCCTCTTCAGTTGCACAGACCACAACAAACGTCACGCTTTTACCATCCATCCTTTTTTGAAGTTAGAATTAAGATTTTGGATTTGAGTTGGTGTTTATATTTTCCAGTTTTTGTTTGTGTAAATTCCTATCTTTTTACTTACTGTTCCATGAGAATTTCATCCATTATTAGACGTGACATGTGCTCCTATCTTATTGTTGATTTCTGTTATGGCAGCTATGTCAACATTTCTGATAATTCTTCTTCTTCGTCTCGTAAAACTCTTACACTCTACGTGTTTTTGTAAGGATTTTAGAAATTAATTTTCAATGCCTATCTTCATAGCTGTTGGTCCATTTTCTCCGGAGCCAGGTGATATTCCCGAGTGTTGCAGTTAGCTCATTGGCCCATGAATTGCTTAATAAGTCATAACAAGTTAGGTTATCCATGGGGCTCCCATTTTAGGATAGAATGGTATCTGAGTTTTCAATGAGGAGTGGTACAGCATTGGTTGTCAGTATTTCCTTCGATAGGCAGGGTACTCCACAAGCCAGTAAACAGTAATGTTGGTTACTCTCATCGTCACCTTATCAGTCTCCATCCCACCCCCACCCCCTTTCGCATTAACGTACCACCTACAATAACCATATAAAGCCCTGCTAAACAGTTAAACAAATGACGTGAGCGATTTGAAATAATCTCATGGAGGTAGGAGTGTCTATAAGCTCTAGTGTTGGCTGTTCCTCTAGAGGCTGCCCTTCAATGTGGTACAAGGCTCAGTTGGTCGCTGGGCGTAGTTGCTCTTAGCCATCTCACAGACCGACGTCGGTGGGGTATACAACCGTCACAGCAACGAAAGCTGTAACCCGTTCAACCCATGACCATTACTCGCTTTAGCATGAGTTACTTCCGTGCCATCATTCATTTTGTTCTGAGTGTACCTTTTCTGTTTGAAGTCGAGCTCAAATAAACCTCCTACGTTTCCGTAAATTCAATACGGTACGCAGTAGAATGAAAAGAAAATCTGACAATAACCATGATCAGTGAACTTAAGGAGTATCTCAGACTTGGACACACGGAGAAGTCTACGATTTCTGAATAGAAGTCACTAGGCATTACAGTGAACAGGGGCTACTATGGCAATTTACTCAGAGAAACGATTGACATACAAAAACATGGCAACAATCTCAGCACGATAACAGTCTAATAGCAAGATCCGTAGTAACTGTCGCTGTGGGTGTACATAATCTCCGAAAGTGGATTTAATTGCAGTCGGTTACCAGTTGACTGAGAAATTCGGGAACAAATATTTGCCGCGATACAAACGCTTTTACGAAACTGTTCGTCGAGGTTAGGAGAGCTCACGACCGGCGAGCCCCCTCCCCCCCCCCCCCCCCCCCGTCCCTTGTATCCGCTCTTGATCTAGTTCCGTTCGAATAATGTGTCCCAAATGCATGCAAAATGTACTTAGAACGACAGTACAACAGTTTTTACCTATACGGGCCATTGGAACCAGGCTAGGAGGCCTCGTACTGGTGTGACATTGTACGTCACATGTTTCTGTGTTGCTATGCTTAGTTTAAACAACACGGTGTCACCAGGAGAAAATGAAGTTTTCGTGGGCCGCTTAACTTACGAACACGATTATAACGTCCTGTCGTCACTTGGCAGGTCTTAGGGAGAACAGTTCTCAAAGTTGAACAAACGTACATCCAGACTCATTTCTTTTTGGCTCCTGTTATTATGAACAGTAAGCTGTTACAAGCAATCGTTTTTTTTTTCCTTCTTAGATGGAATAAGAGCATACGACATCCCAGTGATTTTATTATTTCATGAAATGATTTGATTTAACCAAGGGGATAGAACATCTCTGGTCCTAGCCCCCTATTGGTCATATGGAAACTATGTACTTCATATTGGGCAGTACACCTCCCTATCATACTACAAGAAGCCAAGCGGTACCGTTAAAGAGTAGTTGCAGTCCCTTTACTACGTGTCAGTTAGCTACAATTTCTTCGGAAATTAATGACACAAATACACTGTCGGAAAAAAATGTTCAGCTGGAAAGATGACGTCGATTTTGATCTGAAGAGCGTATAAGCCACCTGGGGAATAGTAGACGTACTGATAATTGTTTCTGCGTCATTCGCCAAGAGATAGCCTAGTGGTGCAGCTACCATCTGTCTCTACAGGGAATTCTGACAGCGCTAAGGCTCAGTGCGGTGCAAATGTGTGATGCAAGCAGGCAGCCATGCCACAGAGACGCGCTCGTGCTTCCTACAGCCAAATGAGTTTGAAAGGGGTCAAACTGTGACCTTCCGAGTGGTGGGACGGTCCTTTCGGAGAACTGCCACACACGTTGGACGTGCTGTATCAGTTATGCAACGACGTGGTATCAGTGGTCGTGTGAGCATTCTCACTCCCATATGCGAGGTTCTGGACATCCACGCAGCCCAGGCGCCCACCAGAATCATCATATTGTAAGGGCAGCAATAGCATATCGTACAGTTACTACAGCGCAGATAAGAGGACTTTTGAGCTCTGACGTGTCAACATGAACTGTTGCGAACCGGTTATTAGCAGTGGGCCTAAGAGCACGCACACATCTAGCCCGTATTCCACTCACGCCACGGCATCGACGAGCAGGGCTCGACTGATGCTGTCAGAGGATCACTTGAAAGATGGAATCGAGCGCCGTGGTCTTCAGCGATAAAATCAAATTAGCCTTTACGTAAGTGGTGGTCGTTTGCGCGTACGATGTAGAACTGATGAGCGCCCTCTCATAGAATGCATTCGTACAAGACACACTGACCCCGCCGGCCGGTGTGGCCGTGCGGTTCTAGGCGCTTCAGTCTGGAACCGCGTGACCGCTACGGTCGCAGGTTCGAATTCTGCCTCGGACATGGCTGTGTGTGATGTCCTTAGGTTAGTTAGGTTTAAGTAGTTCTAAGTTCTAGGGGACTGATGACCACAGATGTTAAGTCCCATAGTGCTCAGAGCCATTTGAACCACATTGACCCCATCCCAGGCATTACGGTCTTGGGTGTGATAAGCTACAACTCTCGTCCACCTTTGGTGTTTCTGGAAGGGACGCTAACCAGCGCTCGGTATCTACAGAATGTTGTCGGACCCGTTCTTTGTTCGTTCTTGCAACATGAAGGTGAAGTGTCGTTCCAACAGGATAATGCTAGCCCACAAACTGCCCGTGAAACTTAACGTGCTCTGCAAGATGTGCAGCAGCTCCCCTGGCCAGCACTTGGCTCCACTCTAGACTTGGCTCCAATCGAGCACGTGTGGGATATGATACACTCCTGGAAATTGAAATAAGAACACCGTGAATTCATTGTCCCAGGAAGGGGAAACTTTATTGACACATTCCTGGGGTCAGATACATCACATGATCACACTGACAGAACCACAGGCACATAGACACAGGCAACAGAGCATGCACAATGTCGGCACTAGTACAGTGTATATCCACCTTTCGCAGCAATGCAGGCTGCTATTCTCCCATGGAGACGATCGTAGAGATGCTGGATGTAGTCCTGTGGAACGGCTTGCCATGCCATTTCCACCTGGCGCCTCAGTTGGACCAGCGTTCGTGCTGGACGTGCAGACCGCGTGAGACGACGCTTCATCCAGTCCCAAACATGCTCAATGGGGGACAGGTCCGGAGATCTTGCTGGCCAGGGTAGTGGACGTACACCTTCTAGAGCACGTTGGGTGGCACGGGATACATGCGGACGTGCATTGTCCTGTTGGAACAGCAAGTTCCCTTGCCGGTCTAGGAATGGTAGAACGATGGGTTCGATGACGGTTTGGATGTACCGTGCACTATTCAGTGTCCCCTCGACGATCACCAGTGGTGTACGGCCAGTGTAGGAGATCGCTCCCCACACCATGATGCCGGGTGTTGGCCCTGTGTGCCTCGGTCGTATGCAGTCCTGATTGTGGCGCTCACCTGCACGGCGCCAAACACGCATACGACCATCATTGGCACCAAGGCAGAAGCGACTCTCATCGCTGAAGACGACACGTCTCCATTCGTCCCTCCATTCACGCCTGTCGCGACACCACTGGAGGCGGGCTGCACGATGTTGGGGCGTGAGCGGAATACGGCCTAACGGTGTGCGGGACCGTAGCCCAGCTTCATGGAGACGGTTGCGAATGGTCCTCGCCGATACCCCAGGAGTAACAGTGTCCCTAATTTGCTGGGAAGTGGCGGTGCGGTCCCCTACGGCACTGTGTAGGATCCTACGGTCTTGGCGTGCATCCGTGCGTCGCTGCGGTCCGGTCCCAGGTCGACGGGCACGTGCACCTTCCGCCGACCACTGGCGACAACATCGATGTACTGTGGAGACCTCACGCCCCACGTGTTGAGCAATTCGACGGTACATCCACCCGGCCTCCCGCATGCCCACTATACGCCCTCGCTCAAAGTCCGTCAACTGCACATACGGTTCACGTCCACGCTGTCGTGGCATGCTACCAGTGTTAAAGACTGCGATGGAGCTCCGTATGCCACGGCAAACTGGCTGACACTGACGGTGGCGGTGCACAAATGCTGCGCAGCTAGCGCCATTCGACTGCCAACACCGCGGTTCCTGGTGTGTCCGCTGTGCCGTGCGTGTGATCATTGCTTGTACAGCCCTCTCGCAGTGTCCGGAGCAAGTATGGTGGGTCTGACACACCGGTGTCAATGTGTTCTTTTTTCCATTTCCAGGAGTGTAGAATGAGAAGGGTCTCATGCGACTCGTCAACCAACAACTCTTACAGAACTACGTGAACAGGTACAACAGGGGTGACATAACGCATCCCAGGACGGTATTCGCCATCTGCACGATCGACTGGATACCAGAGTCCGCGCCTACATTGCCGCCGTTGGAGGCTACGTTGTTGTTGTTGTTATTGTTGTTATGGTCTCCAGTCCTGAGACTGGTTTGATGCAGCTCTCCGTACTACTCTATCCTGTGCAAGCTTCTTCATCTCCCAGTACTTACTGCAACCTACATCCTTCTGAATATGTTAAGTGTATTCATCTCTTGGTCTCCCTCTACGATTTTTACCCTCCACGCTGCCCTCCAATGCTAAATTTGTGATCCGTTGATGCCTCAGAACACGTCCACCAACCCGTCCCTTCTTCTTGTCAAGTTGTGCCACAAACTCCTCTTCACCCCAATTCTATTCAATACCTCCTCATTAGTTATGCGATCTATCCATCTAATCTTCAGCATTCTTCTATAGCACAACATTTAGAAAGCTTCTATTCTCTTCTTGTCCAAACTATTTATTGTCCATGTTTCACTACCATACATGGCTACACTCCATACAAATACTTTCAGAAACGACTTCCTGACACTTAAATCTATACTCGATGTTAACAAATTCCTCTGCGTCAGAAACACTTTCCTTGCCATTGCCAGTCTACATTTTATATCCTCTCTACTTCGACCATCATCAGTTATTTTGCTCCCCAAACAGCGAAACGCCTTTACTTCTTTAAGTGTCTCATTTCCTAATATAATTCCTTCAGCATCACCCGATTAATTCGACTACATTCCACTATTCTCGTTTTGCTTTTGTTGATATTCATATTATATCCTCCTTTCAAGACACTGTCCATTCCGTTCAACAGCTCTTCCAAGTCCTTTGCTGTCTTTGACAGAATTACAATGTCATCGGCGAACCTCAACGTTTTTATTTATTCTCCATGCATTTTAATACCTACTCGGAATTTTTCTTTTCTTTCTTTTACTGCATGCTCAATATACAGATTGAATAACATTGGGGAGAGGCTACAACCCTGTCTCACTCCCTTCCCAACCACTGCTTCCCTTTCATGTCCCTCGGCTCTTATAACTGCCATCTGGTTTCTGTAAAAAATGGAAATAGCCTTTCGCTCCCTGTATTTTACCCCTGCCACCTTTAGAATTTGTGAGAGAGTATTCCAGTCAACATTGTCAAAAGTTTTCTCTAAGTCTACAAATGCTAGAAACGTAGGTTTGCCTTTCCTTAATCTTCCTTCTAAGATAAATCGTAAGATCAGTATTGCCTCCCGTGTTCCTACATTTCTATGGAATCCAAACTGATCTTCCCCGAGGTCGGCTTCTACCAGTATTTCCATTCGTCTGTAAAGAATTCGCGTTAGTATTTTGCAGCTGTGACTTATTAAACTGATAGTTCGGTAATTTTCACATCTGTCAACACCTGATTTCTTTGGGATTTGAATTATTATATTCTTTTTGAAGTCTGAGGGTATTTCGCCTGTCTCATACATCTTGCACACCAAATGGTAGAGTTTTGTCATGACTGGTTCTCCCAAGGCCGTCAGTAGTTCTAATGGAATGTCGTCTACTCCCGGGGGCCTTGTTGCGACTCAGGTCTTTCAGTGCTCTGTCAAATTCTTCACGCACAATCGTATCTCCCATTTCATCTTCATCTACATCCTCTTCCATTTCCATAATATTGGAGGCTATACCATATACTAATGTGGCTGTTTCAGCATGGGTCGATGCTGGTATCTGAGAACCACTTGTGCTACTGATCTGTAAATGTAATCATTTCATGTACTCCATTTGCACTGTTGCAACAATAAATCTTGATTGGACTGGAAACCTCTGAAAGGGTGTGCTACTTATTTTTCGCCAATGTATTTTTTGTCTTTTTGCCGCTAGTACTTCTAACTAGAAGATTGAATATGTGCCATTTCATCCCCCGTATTCTGCATTTAGACGCTTGTTTTTCTGTTCCTATCGCGTGCAGATGTTTCTTGAAGCTACCGTGGGCAGTTATTAAACCTTCAACGAGTTTGATCTGTCTCCTGTTCAAGCCCAGAATTAAGAGTTTCGCTTCAAACATGGTTTCAGCATCATTAGCATGGCATATTTTTGTTTTTGGGATTAGTCCACATTTTACATGCTTCCTTCTGGTCCAGATACTCAGTTTTCATTTTACCATCGGCTAAGTGGTAGATACGACAGGTTTCGGTCATACAAATGGAGTCGATGCCCCCACCCTGGTCATCCTACAGCTTATTACTACTATTATTATTACTATTATTTGCACTATTATTTCTATTCTATCGTTTTATTGTTCGTTTACTTTCTTTCTTTTAACACATTTCATGTGTTGTCATGTATTATATCTTATTATGTCACTGACACAAATGTTCAAATATGTTTTTGGAGGGGGGGGGGGATATCAGATGATAAGGCACCAATTTCATTGATTTTGATCCCTATATTTACTTACTAGATGTGGCTGTGGTATTAGGACCACCATAAATGTTGTCTTAATTCAACTTTAAAATACTGAGTGCAATTTTACACCTAGCCCTAGATCTCCCAACATTTTTTCACAATAATATCTTTCTTCCCTTCTCTCGTTTTATTGGTCAGTTCATTCCACTCGTGCAGACATATTATATTGTCGTATTGGCTCTTTTTGCGCCGCAAGAATTCCACCCACTGCCGCCTTACGTCGCCCAAACTTACACAATTTTGTAATACATCGCTATCCTCTGCATAAACACGTAACACACTTTCAGTAAATTGTTGATGGTGTACAGCAACCAGCCATAAACAGATTTTAGGTTACCTTATTCAAAAAGTACCATTAGAGTTTCGAATTTTTCACAGTTCATCACCAAACGACTTTCATATTTTCATTAAAAACAAATAATACATCGATTTTCTGTGAGTTGCCCTAAGATAAACAAACTTGTAACAAAAATTATTGCGCTCCAGATTTGTGTTGGAATGCAACTTACGTAAAATGTCGTTCTGGTGCATTTGCTTTTGCAGTTTTCTTCCAAAGAAATACAGTCTCAAAGATTTTTCATATTTTCACAATCACATAGGTTGGCTTGCATAGTAACATACTTTCGTTTGGTCACAAAAAGAATTTCCAACGCTCAGCACATGTTTTGATTCACAACATACTAAAACAAACAGAGAGTTCACAAAGTACGTGAGTGTCAAAGATGCGATACAATGATACAAAGATACGGTATTTTTGGGAAGGGAAGCGAAAATTATTGTTGTTTTAATCTGAAAAAAGTATTTTACATTAAATGTAGGGCATTAAATACAGAGAGAGAACTATAAATATGAGATTTTATGAATCACAACATTACAAACTAATTTTATACAACGAGAGAGAAACAAATGTGGACAAGGAAGTATGTGATGTCTTTACATACTATTTGAACATTGACGATGATAACACTTTAAAATTTATAAGTATTTAGTGCCATGAAAAATACTGACTATTGTAGGTGCACACAATATTACAAGATTAGCTTCTTGATGTGCAGGTAGATGAACAAACATTACTTATATTGGAGCATGGAAAGCACTTTCTGGATGTTTTCAGGAAACGAAAGTTAGCCAATGCATTCTGCTCGTTAAGGATATGATCAAGGATAGTGTATTTGTGTGTGTGTGTTTGTATTTCTGCTTACAGATTCATAGCGGATCATTTTCCTGCCAAATGTAATATTTTCATGTTGTTTTCATTGTTTCTCACTAAATGATTTTCTTCTACAATGTGGGCTGCTAACGTTGATTTATTCAAGTTTCCAAGTCATAAGGCATCAAGTTGGTCTGACAGGCAGAAGTTCTAAGATTAGGCTCAAAGAAAGCATTAAGGTGGTCAGACAGGTAGAAGTTCCAAAATTAGGTTCAAAGATCACCTTGATGCCTTAAGGCTTAGAAACTTGAATAAATCTACATTTGCAGCCCACATTGCAGAAGAAAATCATTCGATGAGAAGCACTGAGAACAACAACATTTTACGCCCACATTGGAGCACTTTATTCAATCCATATACATTTAAGTCTTAATACTAGTTGTAGATTTGGCTCTCCTCTTCTGCTCCCAAAACTTCTTCATCCTTTCCGACCTGGCTGCCCTTTCTTCATCAGTTATGGTGTATTTTTTGCTTGTAAATGTCTTTAGTTTAAACCTTGTGTCACTGTGTTTCAGGATCTTCTTCTCTTCTCTGCCTTGAATTTTTTGCTTTGTCAAGCCTAACTTGTCTAAATCTTCTTGAACTTCTTTGAACCACTTGTTCTTGGTCTTACTTTTCCAAAAGTAGGTGAACAGTTGTTTCAGTAGCCTGGTTTATGGTAGTCTGGAAATTTGGCAGAAAAAAGCAACCCTCCTTTTCCTCATTGTGTCAATTATTGACTCAGTTTCTTGGTATACAACTTCGTTAGATAATAGTCCCCACTGTCCTTATACTTGGTATTTTTTGTTTATAATTGGTCTACGGATTCTTCTGTCTGCCTTCTGTAGTTTGTCTGTGGTTGATTTGCTGTTCATCTTGAACAGTGTTTCACTAGCATAGGTTGCTTCAAGTTTAATAGCAGAGTGGTAGTGTCTGAGTTGTGCATTTATTGAGAGACATTTCTTCTTGTATGTTGGCCAGGTGATGCGTTGCGCTTGTTTCAGTTTAGGTGTTCTGCTTTCTACTGACATTTCCTCGTTTGAATTCCAACTTATAATCTCCCCAAGATATTTGCATTTATTTACTATTTTAATTTGTTTGTTATCATTCAGTGTAATGGCTGGTGTTTCAACTTTTAAGGATGGCATCATTTCTGTCTTTTCAAACGAGATACGTAGTCCGACTTTTGCTGCTATTTTTTCGTGTTCGTCAATTTGGTGTTTAGCCTCTTTCACGCTATTTACGAACAGCGCTAGATCATCAGCAAAGGCCAGACAATTGAGTTTGATGTTTCTGCCAGTCTTGGTTTTTGGTTGGCATTTCTTATTACACTCTCGCATGACTTTCTCCCGTGCGCAGTTAAATAGTAGTGGTGAGAGACCATCCCCTGTCGAAGTCCCGTCCGGATTTCAAATTATTCAGATAGTTCCCCTATGAAGTTAACTTTTGACTTAATATTCGTAAGGGTGAGTCCAATATGATTAAAGAGTTTCAGGTGCAATCCAAATTCCGCGAGGTTTTTAAAAAAATGGTTCAAATGGCTCTGAGCACTTTGGGACTTAACATATGTGGTCATCAGTCCCCTAGAACTTAGAACTACTTAAACCTAACTAACCTAAGGACATCACACACATCCATGCCCGAGGCAGGATTCGAACCTGCGACCGTAGCAGTCGCGCGGTTCCGGACTGAGCGCCTAGAACCGCTAGACCACCTCGGCCGGCGAGGTTTTTAAGTTACGACTCACGATGGATACTGTCATATGTTTTCTTGAATTCAACAAAAGTGGTGACCAGCTTCTTGTTTCACAGTCTTTGATGTTTCATGATCCTCGTACAATTATCTGCAAATCAAGCAAGTAATCTTATAATATTGTATGTACCTATAATAGCCAATATTATTTATGGCACTAAATACTAATGAATTTTAATGCACTATCATCATCAATGATCATTTAGCACATAAGGACATCACACACTTCCTTGTCCACATTTCTTCCTCTCTCGTTGCACAAAATCCCTTGCATTTATAGTTATCTCTCTGTATTTAATGCTCTACATTTAATGTAAAATACTTTTTTTCAGTTTAGCACAACAGTGATTTACGCTTCCTTTCCGAAAAATGCTTTATCTTTGTCTCATTATATCGCAGCATCTTTGACACTCACATACTTTGAGAATATATTTCGTTGTAAGAAAACTGCAAAAACAAATGCAAAAGATGGACATTACACGTAACTTGCATTGAGCAACTCATCAGCATTTAATTTCGTCTTCTTCCTCGTAGACAAAATCAGTGGCATGCTGGGAACCAATGTACCATATGGCTGTTTAGCCAACAGTCCTGTAGTCTCAGCAATACTCCAAGTCTTCCAAGCAATAATATTTGCATCTGAAAATGCTTCAAGGCCACCGTAATCTGCGTGGTTGCCCCACACAACATCCAGTGTCAGCCATGTACTACCTCCAAACACTGCTTGTACATCATAAGTGAAGTTCAGACGCAGTACACGAAACATATTTGGACCTCCAATTAATTGCTGTTTATTAAACTGCCTAGCCAAGTCAATATCAATTGCTTTTAAGCTCCGATACACAGGTACATTGCGCCGCCAGCGACGACGGTAACCTAGACGTCGCAGAGCCATTGCTGAGGCACGTTATCTTAGAATATATCATAGACCTTTAAAGGCAGAAGGCCAACAAGAAAACTTTAAAAAATCAAAAATTCAATGAAGATGGCAGTAAAATAGTTTAAAACCCAAAAAGCAACATATGCAAGGTGCAACACAAATGGCTGAGGGCCACAATTAAATTTCAAAACTTCAGAAGATATTACCATAGACTTTTAAAGGCAGAAGGCCAGCATGTTTAACAACAAGGAATCTTAAAAATCAACAAGATAAAAATCCAATTAAGATAGCACTAAAATAATTTAAAGAAACAACATATGCAAGGTGCAATATCAATGGTTGAGGGCCACAATCAAACTTCAAAATTTCAAAATATATTACCATAATCTTTAAAGGCAGAAGGCCGCAGTGTTTAAGCTAGGAAGATAAATTTATAAATTAATTTGTAAGATTTTAAGAAACAAACAAATAACCGTGAGCCTAAAATTTAAAATAGCTGACAACAGATAATTAAACACCGTTGGCACTCAGAAAGCCGCCAGGGAGGTCGCTCTGCCCTTGCTCACTTAGGCGAGACAGGTGGTGAGCCCAACTATACTTGATCCGTCGGAACCCAACCAGGGGACAGCCACGGAGCGACTGACACAACAACTTGCTTGCCACGAAAGAGTACATGAGAATTCAGATCAAAAGTTATCGAGCGTCACTATCCACAACCAAATACATTTGTGTACTAAGCTGCCAAAACTGCACACCATGCACCGGACGGAGTGGCCGAGCGGTTCTAGGCGCTACAGTCTGGAACTGCGTGACCGCTACGGTCGCAGGTTCGAATCCTGCTTCGGGCATGGATGTGTGTGATGTCCTTAGGTTACTTAGGTTCAAGTAGTTCTTAGTTCTAGGGGACTGATGACCTCAGAAGTTAAGTCCTATAGTGGTCAGAAGAGCCATTTGAACCATTTGTTAGCCCTGACAACTCTACGAAAATGCCGCTGATTCGGTTGTAAAGTGAAGGCCGTCGGCCATTCCGTTGTGCGTGGTGAGAAGTAATGCCTCCCGGCACACATTTGACTGACTGGAAGACCCGAACTCCCGACACGAACTGCCGATGAACTCTCCTGCGACAGATAACAACCGGGAAGTAGCAGCAGTCTTTCAAAGATACTACAAGAGGAGATATATCGATACGCGGTGCTAACGCCGCTCACGGTCAGGCAAAGCAGCAACTTAGTGAAAGTAGTAATTTAAATTAACGTAGTGAGGTGGAAGTACATTAAAAACAGGGTGTAAAATACATGATGGCAGGAACACGAGCCACGCACGGCTCAAATGCGTTGTGTGCAATGTCCAGTCATGGAATAATCGGTGCGACATTCCTTGACGGCACGGTGACTATTGAACGGTACGTGAAGGTTTTGGAAGATGATTTGTTCCTCATTATCCAAAGTGACCCTGATTTCGACAATATATGGTTCATGAAAGACGGAGCTCGACCCCATCGAAGCAGGAGAGTGTTTGATGTTCTGGGGGAGCGCTTTGGAGACGGCATTGTGGCACTGGAGTACCCAGAGGCCACTGGTTGGGCCTCGACTGGCCACCGTATTCTCCGGATGTGAACACTTGGGACTCCTTTTTGTGGGGCTATATTAAGGGCATGGTGTACAGCAATAACCCCAACACCATTGCTAAGCTGTTAACAACCATTCAGGAGGTCATCGACAGCATCGATGTTCCAACACTTCAGTGGGTCATGCAGAACTTCGATATTCGTCTGCGCCACATCATCGCTAATGATGGCAGGCATATCGAATGTCTGTAGTGAAGTTTACATGTTGAATAAAGTGTGTGGACGCTGTAGTTTCCAACTAATTTACATTTGCTTTCATCTACACTCCTGGAAATTGAAATAAGAACACCGTGAATTCATTGTCCCAGGAAGGGGAAACTTTATTGACACATTCCTGGGGTCAGATACATCACATGATCACACTGACAGAACCACAGGCACATAGACACAGGCAACAGAGCATGCACAATGTCGGCACTAGTACAGTGTATATCCACCTTTCGCAGCAATCCAGGCTGCTATTCTCCCATGGAGACGATCGTAGAGATGCTGGATGTAGTCCTGTGGAACGGCTTGTCATGCCATTTCCACCTGGCGCCTCAGTTGGACTAGCGTTCGTGCTCGACGTGCAGACCGCGTGAGACGACGCTTCATCCAGTCCCAAACATGCTCAATGGGGGACAGATCCGGAGATCTTGCTGGCCAGGGTAGTTGACGTACACCTTCTAGAGCACGTTGGGTGGCACGGGATACATGCGGACGTGCATTGTCCTGTTGGAACAGCAAGTTCCCTTGCCGGTCTAGGAATGGTAGAACGATGGGTTCGATGACGGTTTGGATGTACTGTGCACTATTCAGTGTCCCCTCGACGATCACCAGTGGTGTACGGCCAGTGTAGGAGATCGCTCCCCACACCATGATGCTGGGTTTTGGGCCTGTGTGCCTCGGTCGTATGCAGTCCTGATTGTGGCGCTCACCTGCACGGCGCCAAACACGCATACGACCATCATTGGCACCAAGGCAGAAGCGACTCTCATCGCTGAAGACGACACGTCTCCATTCGTCCCTCCATTCATGCCTGTCGCGACACCACTGGAGGCGGGCTGCACGAAGTTGGGGCGTGAGCGGAAGACGGCCTAATGGTGTGCGGGACCGTAGCCCAGCTTCATGGAGACGGTTGCGAATGGTCCTCGCCGATACCCCAGGAGCAACAGTGTCCCTAATTTGCTGGGAAGTGGCGATGCGGTCCCCTACGGCACTGCGTAGGATCCTACGGTCTTGGCGTGCATCCGTGCGTCGCTGCGGTCCGGTCCCAGGTCGACGGGCACGTGCACCTTCCGCCGACCACTGGCGACAACATCGATGTACTGTGGAGACCTCACGCCCCACGTGTTGAGCAATTCGGCGGTACGTCCACCCGGCCTCCCGCATGCCCACTATATGCCCTCACTCAAAGTCCGTCAACTGCACATACGGTTCACGTCCACGCTGTCGCGGCATGCTACCAGTGTTAAAGACTGCGATGGAGCTCCGTATGCCACGGCAAACTGGCTGACACTGACGGCGGCGGTGCACAAATGCTGCGCAGCTAGCGCCATTCGACGGCCAACACCGCGGTTCCTGGTGTGTCCGCTGTGCCGTGCGTGTGATCTTTGCTTGTACAGCCCTCTCGCAGTGTCCGGAGCAAGTATGGTGGGTCTGACACACCGGTGTCAATGTGTTCTTTTTTCCATTTCCAGGAGTGTAGTTCGATAATTGTCACCCTGTATAATTGTATGAGACATATTGCGAGAGATATGACATCATATGAAGCCGACCTCGGGGAAGATCAGTTTGGATTCCGTAGAAATACTGGAACACGTGAGGTAATACTGACATTACGACTTATCTTAGAGGAAAGATTAAGAAAAGGCAAACCTACGTTTCTAGCATTTGTAGACTTAGAGAAAGCTTTTGACAATGTTGACTGGAATACTCTCTTTCAAATTCTAAAGGTGGCAGGGGTAAAATACAGGGAGCGAAAGGCTATTTACAACTTGTACAGAAACCAGATGGCAGTTATAAGAGTTGAGGGACATGAAAGGGAAGCAGTGGTTGGGAAGGGAGTAAGACAGGGTTGTAGCCTCTCCCCGACGTTATTCAATCTCCATATTGAGCAAGCAGTAAAGGAAACAAAAGAAAAATTCGGAGTAGGTATTAAAATCCATGGAGAAGAAATAAAAACTTTGAGGTTCGCCGATGACATTGTAATTCTGTCAGAGACAGCAAAGGACTTGGAAGAGGAGTTGAACGGAATGGATGGTGTCTTGAAGGGAGGATATAAGATGAACATCAACAAAAGCAAAACGAGGATAATGGAATGTAGTCGAGTTAAGTCGGGTGATGCTGAGGGTATTAGATTAGGAAATGAGACACTTAAAGTAGTAAAGGAGTTTTGCTACTTGGGGAGCAAAATAACTGATGATGGACGAAGTAGAGAGGATATAAAATGTAGACTGGCAATGGCAAGGAAAGCGTTTCTGAAGAGGAGAAATTTGTTAACATCGAGTATAGATTTAAGTGTCAGGAAGTCGTTTCTGAAAGTATTCGTATGGAGTGTAGCCATGTATGGAAGTGAAACATGGACGGTAAATAGTTTGGACAAAAAGAGAATAGAAGCTTTTGAAATGTGGTGCTACAGAAGAATGCTGAAGATTAGATGGGTAGATCACATAACTAATGAGGAAGTATTGAATAGGATTGGGGAGAAGAGAAGTTTGTGGCACAACTTGACCAGAAGAAGGGATCGGTTGGTAGGACATGTTCTGAGGCATCAAGGGATCACCAATTTAGTATTGGAGGGCAGCGTGGAGGGTAAAAATCGTAGGGGGAGACCAAGAGATAAATACACTAAGCAGATTCAGAAGGATGTAGGTTGCAGTAGGTACTGGGAGATGAAGAAGCTTGCACAGGATAGAGTAGCATGGAGAGATGCATCAAACCAGTCTCAGGACTGAAGACCACAACAACAACAACAACATGACATCATAAACACTGAGATATGTGAAAAAATGCCGCATAATGATGAAGTTTTAATACAATTATTCTTTACCACCAACACACACCTACAGTCGAGTCAACTCAAGGAAATCCGTGACATCTGGCGTCGTCTTTGAGAGCTTTCAGCTGTGAAGGGCAAACGGCTGTAAGCCGAAAACAATAGCCGTCAATAGAGCTATGACGAGGCGAAGCCACACAGACGTTTACAAAATCGTGTTGTAGGTAAGCGAAGCAGTTGCGCTATGCGTACAGAAACTGCCCGTGATCCTCTCACTCTGGGTCTACTTCAGGAGTACATATAAGGTTTCATTTCTAACAGAAAATTGGCAGAATGAATACCCAGGCAATGCCGGGTTTGTAGCTGATAAGTGCGCAATATACACTCCTGGAAATTGAAATAAGAACACCGTGAATTCATTGTACCAGGAAGGGGAAACTTTATTGACACATTCCTGGGGTCAGATACATCACATGATCACACTGACAGAACCACAGGCACATAGACACAGGCAACAGAGCATGCACAATGTCGGCACTAGTACAGTGTATATCCACCTTTCGCAGCAATGCAGGCTGCTATTCTCCCATGGAGACGATCGTAGAGATGGTGGATGTAGTCCTGTGGAACGGCTTGCCATGCCATTTCCACCTGGCGCCTCAATTGGACCAGCGTTCGTGCTGGACGTGCAGACCGCGTGAGACGACGCTTCATCCAGTCCCAAACATGCTCAATGGGGGACAGATCCGGAGATCTTGCTGGCCAGGGTAGTTGACGTACACCTTCTAGAGCACGTTGGGTGGCACGGGATACATGCGGACGTGCATTGTCCTGTTGGAACAGCAAGTTCCCTTGCCGGTCTAGGAATGGTAGAACGATGGGTTCGATGACGGTTTGGATGTACTGTGCACTATGTACTGTGCACTATTCAGTGTCCCCTCGACGATCACCAGTGGTGTACGGCCAGTGTAGGAGATCGCTCCCCACACCATGATGCTGGGTGTTGGGCCTGTGTGCCTCGGTCGTATGCAGTCCTGATTGTGGCGCTCACCTGCACGGCGCCAAACACGCATACGACCATCATTGGCACCAAGGCAGAAGCGACTTTCATCGCTGAAGACGACACGTCTCCATTCGTCCCTCCATTCATGCCTGTCGCGACACCACTGGAGGCGGGCTGCACGATGTTGGGGCGTGAGCGGAAGACGGCCTAACGTTGTGAGGGACCGTAGCCCAGCTTCATGGAGACGGTGGCGAATGGTCCTCGCCGATACCCCAGGAGCAACAGTGTCCCTAATTTGCTGGGAAGTGGCGGTGCGGTCCCCTACGGCACTGCGTAGGATCCTACGGTCTTGGCGTGCATCCGTGCGTCGCTGCGGTCCGGTCCCAGGTCGACGGGCACGTGCACCTTCCGCCGACCACTGGCGACAACATCGATGTACTGTGGAGACCTCACGCCCCACGTGTTGAGCAATTCGGCGGTACGTCCACTTGGCCTCCCGCATGCCCACTATACGCCCTCGCTCAAAGTCCGTCAGCTGCACATACGGTTCACGTCCACGCTGTCGCGGCATGCTACCAGTGTTAAAGACTGCGATGGAGCTCCGTATGCCACGGCAAACTGGCTGACACTGACGGCGGCGGTGCACAAATGCTGCGCAGCTAGCGCCATTCGACGGCCAACACCGCGGTTCCTGGTGTGTCCGCTGTGCCGTGCGTGTGATCATTGCTTGTACAGCCCTCTCGTAGTGTCCGGAGCAAGTATGGTGGGTCTGACACACCGGTGTCAATGTGTTCTTTTTTCCATTTCCAGGAGTGTATATTAGGAACTGTTTTGAGGAAGATGATGTTGATGTCGAGAAATAAATGGGTTCCTTTAAAAAAAATCCCCTTAGTTTTTGAACACGCCTCGTATGTGGTATTGAACGCATGTTGGAAGAAAGCTGGATTCTGTCATTAATGACACAGCTGCCGATGGGCCATTAAACTTCCTCTCGAGGAATAGCAAATAATTTAGAGAAGTTTGGGACTTGCACTACATCGGAAATAACGAAACCGAGCGCCACCCAGAAGGTATATACTCGCAAGCTGTTCCTTTGGCCGGCGCGGCGCTGCATACTGTATAAAGCCGGCACAGCGCCGCACCGGATGACGTCACACGGCGGCCGGTATTTGTGGCGGCGGGCGCGCAGAGAACCGTCAGTCGACGTTCAGCCACCGCGGGAGAACCAGCGCAGCAGCAACCCAGCGCACCAGGTCAGTAGCCTCTCCTCTCATCTACAGCCGCTCGTTAACTGCCCAGTTTCCATCAGTATTCGGTTGATTTTAATTTCTCTACAATCGGGTCGATAATCAGTGCAACATGCCAACTCCTCTCTACGAAAGATTTATTATTTCTAGCGATGGCATGTAAATTGTGATACCACTGTGGCCCAGTTCGCGGTAGGCCTCTGAACTGTTACATGTCATAGAAGGCTGTAAAAACACTTAACATCACACATTATCTATGTGCTCCGCAAGAAGTGAAAAATCCGGTACATAAATTGACAGACAGCAATTTTCAAAGCACTTCAACGTGATTCCTGCGATGCATAAGGTTTGATATTGCAGATTCAATAAGGGCAAGAAACAGTGTTAAATATAGTTTGAAATCTGATGATCTACCAACGCAGATTGTTCAAGAAATTACCGTCAACTAGACATAAAAATTACGGAATAAAGTAATCTGTTTTGTGATGTTTGTCATGGGACGAGAGTCAGAGACGCACAGTTTTGTATACCAAAAACCCTACGCGCTGTACGATCGCGAGAAGCCAAGTAACACTGTTCATAATGATCAGCCACGCGATGGAGCGTCAGGCAATTGCTACTTCAACCAAGGAAAGAACATAAGTCATTGAGTTCAATTTCAGGAGAACACGGAGGTGAGGCAAAGGCCCCTGAATCCAGTGGGAGCCGAACACTTTCATTGTTCAAAATGTCCTGCAAGATGTTGAAATCTTATTCATGAGTGAGTTTCACTTACTCCACTGTCGTCCCGATTTTTATACGCCGGTTTTCGAGCACTAGGATCTCCATTTCTCTTGCGCTTCCTGGTGCTTAACAGAGAGATGGTTCGCCGTTTCGTTCTCCTTCAGTTAGACTTCTCTGACCACACTGCAAGCGTCTGCGACACGAACACTGTGTCATACCATGGTACAGTGTTGCCGTAAAAGGATATGATCGTATGGCATTCTTGGCTACTTGGTGCAAGAATCTCTGTTTGACGTCACTATGGCTACTTACGCGTCTCTGTGATGAATATGAGATAAAATGATTAGGACAACAGGAACACTCATTCCCCGAGTAAAGAAAATCTCGGACCTAGCCGGTCATGGATTGTTGCAAACGGTGATTTCCATCAAAAACAGAAAACTAATTACCGTAAAATACTCCCCTGTACCAATGGGCTGCAACGCCTTTCATTGGCTCCTCTATCAGCGTGCTGCAGTAGTGTGCGGAAGTGGATTTCATTGTGTACAGGTAATGCAGACATGTACCTGTAACAAACAAAAAATTATTTACGTAACTTCATGCTAACGAAAATTTATTTAATAAAAAATTTTCAAAGTAAAAAAGCCTTTAATGCCTAGACCACAAGTTTCCTATTACAATTACAATACGATAACTAGTTTCGGTTGCTGTCTATAACCATCTTCAGATCGTCCAGAATGTAACAAAGCGGTGAATATGCATTGGAAAACATCATTAGCTGTAGTCACGCAATGACATACATTCGTAAATATCAAAACAATGACAGTACACAGTTTAAAAACTTCGTCGTGAGCAAGTCGTGCTGTAGGCCGTAATCTGGCAGAATGACGGTAATAAAGGGAAATGAACAGATGCATGAGTAAAAGTTGCATCAGACGCTCATTTCTGCAGTAGTTTAGCTGGTATTGTACTGAGAACAGTATATGCAACCATTCCAAGGATTGTCAGCTTTTCCGTAGCCTGGCTTACAAAGGATGATCCTGCACGGCGTATGAAATAGTCATCTTTATGAAATGTGCACTGGTTGAAGAATAAAAGGATAGTGTTGCATGCCTACCAGCCTGACAAGGCACGTCAAAATTAATATCTGATCACTATTATGACTTCCTCTCATACGTATAAAACTTCTGGATTATGAACGAAGCGCGAAAGTTAAGTTTTTCTGTGTATAAAAGTAGCTGCAAAACGTCCAACGAACCCCCTCACACAGATGCAGATGACATGATGTATGCAGAGAAAAACAGCAACCGGATAACACAAAAAATGTGCCGCAAACAGCGACAACAATTTTAAAACCGTGCTGTGACGTATACTAAATAAGAATTAAAGAACCCACTGATAAAGCCGATATTTGTTGCTGAACTAGTTTGGGGCCGGCCGGAGTGGCCGAGCGGTTCTAAGCGCTACAATCTGGAACCGCCTCGGGCATGGATGTGTGTGATGTCCTTAGGTTAGTTAGGTTTAATTAGTTCTACGTTCTAGGAGACTGATGACTCATAAGTTAAGTCCCATAGTGCTCAGAGCCATTTGAACCATTTGAACTAGTTTGGGCAATAAATAAACAAATAGACAGACCCACAATTCCCATGTTGTCTATGATAATGTATCTGTTATGCCTATCGTATTTTACCTGTCCGTTGTATGTAGTGAGCATGGTGTGCAACAATGAGCTGAAACTGACGCAGCGTGAAACGAAATTGTAAAAAAAAAAAAAAAAAAGTACATATTTGAAAGTATAGGGAAGGAAATTGAACGTGTCCTTTCACGATACGCCTTAGTCGATTCAAGAAAAGCCCGGATAACTTAGGTCTGAATGAACTGGAAGGTAGGAGACGAGATACTGGCAGAAGTAAAGCTGTGAGTACTGGGCGTGAGTCGTGCTTCGGTAGCTCAGATGGTAGAGCACTTGCCCGCGAAAGGCAAAGGTCCCGAGTTCGAGTCTCGGTCGGACACACAGTTTTAATCTGCCAGGAAGTTTCATTAGGTCTGGATGTTGGACGAAAATTCGCTTCTGCCGAATGAGAGCCCATTACCTTTACCAATGGACTATCGAGCTTGGTATTTATGCAAAAGTAAGGTATAAGTCAAAATTTCGTGTACTCGAAGATGGATCCTCCAAACTGGATGTGTGATTAAGAAAATTCTGGAAATTTGTGGTAAGTTCCTAAGGGACCAAACTGCTGAGGTCATCGGTCCCTAGGCTTATACAGTACTTAATCTAACTTCGCTAAGGACAACACACACCCATGCTCGAGGGAGGACTCGAACCTCCGACGGGGGGAACCGCGCGAACCGTGGCAAGGCGGCCAAGACCACGCGGCTGCCCGGTGCGGCTTGTGATTAAGGAGGGTTTCATACTTATCATTAACAATTATCAAGTTTTACTCTCGAAAACTAATCGAACATAATATTTCGAAAATCAACAATTCTGCCTTTTTGCAGTGAATGATCTCCACTGATTTTCTGAGCAGCGTTTTCAAAGCTACTGTATATATATTGGAACGGAATAATTACTTTTCCCCCTTTCACCACCGCAGATAGGCTAAAGTAGTTCTTTTCTGTACTGGAGAGTCAGATCAGTACACTCTGGGGTAGATTGAGTCTTCGTACTTCAAGTTGGAAAAAAGAATTAAAAAGTTCAAAGATTAACTACGACAACACAGAGAGGTCTATTTCGACGCCGATCAGAATAGATCTACATCTACATTCGTAATCTACATCTACATTTATATACCGCAAGTCATTGTACGCTGAATGGCAGAGGGTACCCTGTACCACCACTAGTCCCACTTGCGAATGGAAGAGGGAAAACCGGCTGCCTGGAAGCCTCCGTACCAGCCCTAACTTCTCGCGACTTATCTTCGTGGTCCTTACCCCGAAAAGTACGTTGGCGGCAGTACAATCGTTCTGCAGTTAGCGTAAAATGCCGATTGTCTAAATTTCTGCAATACTTGCGAAAACAGCGTCGTCCTCCCTCCAGGGATTCCCCTTTGAGTTCACGAAGAATCTTGTGTGCTGTTCGAACTACTGGTAACAAATGTAGCAGCCCGGCTCAGAACTGCTTCGATCTTTCGACCTGGTGGGAATATCAAACACTCGAACACTAGTCAAGAGTTGGTCGCACTAGCCTAATACATGCGGCCTTCTTATGGATCAGCTACAATTTCCCAAAATTCGCCGAATAAAACGGAGTCTAGATTTTTAACAGACGTGACTGTGTCAAGTAGCACTCTCATAATGCTGCATTCGAACGTTGCAGGATTGTTTTTCCTATTCACCCGCGTTAACTCACATTTTCCTACGTTTAAAGCAAGCTGCCATTCATCATACCAACGATAAATTCCGTCTAAGTCATCTTGGATATTCCTACAGTCACTGTATGACGACTGCTTCTCGTACAACACAGCATCGTCAGCAAACAGCCGTAAATTGCTGTTCGCCCAGCCTGCCAGTTCATCTATGTAGACAGTGAATAAGAGCTATCCTATCACACTTCCTTGGGGCAGTGCTGATGATACCCTTGTCCCTGATGAACACTCGCCGTGGAGGACAACACATTAGATTCTATTAATTAAAAAGTCTTCGAGCTACTCACACATCTGGGAACCTAATCTGTATGTCCGGATCTTTGTCAACCGTCTGCAGTGGGGCACAGTGTCAAACGCTTTCCAGAAATCTAGGAGTATGGAATCTGCTGTTGTCCGCCATCCATGGTTTGTAGAATATCATGGGACAAAAAAAAAGGCTAAAGTTTTAAGCGAGAGAAGCCGATTTGTTTACAGAACCTTTCCTGTCTCAATGAAATGTATTTCATTCGAACTGAGAATGTGTTCAAGAATTCTGGGGCAAACCGATGTTAAGGATATTGGTCTGTAATTATGAGGGTCCGTTCTTTTACCTTTCTTATACGCAGCAGTCAGCTGCACTTTTCACCAGTCACTTGTGATTTTGTGCTACGCGAGGGACTCGCGATAAATGCAAGCTAAATAAGGGGCCAACGCCGTAGAATACTCTGTAGTACCGAATGGGGCTGCATTTGGACCTGGCGACTTACTTGTTTCCAACACTTTGAGTTGCTTCTCTATGCCACGGATGCCTATTTCTATGTCCTCCACGCGGGAATCTGTACGTCGATCAAACAACTTTATGTTTGTACTATCGTGCTGCGTGAATGATTTCTAAACATGAAATTTAAAACTTCAGCTTTTCTTTTGCGTCTTCTGTTGCCACCCCAAACCGATCGACAAATGACTGAATAGAACCCTTCGACGCCTTAGTGACTTTACGCATGACCAGAATTTTCTCGGGTTCTCGGCAAGATCTTTCGCTAAGATCACGAGCTAAGCTACATTCTGAAACGACTATCAGAGCAGGAGACTTGACTGTACGGTCAACAATGGAATTTGTTTTACTAGAGTTAACAGTTATAAAATTTCTGCCGAACAAGAACTCAAAGTACCTATAGTATGGAGGTTAGCAACTCTGTTAACTAGTTCCTTTTTCTTATCCTAACGAGTCCTCTAGATTAGTGTCATCTCGCTTTGATATTCATACCCTCCGAAAAGCAATTGGCGCTTCTTGCTTCATTAATTCATGTATGAAGAAATTAGTATTTTAAGTTCTCCTATTAACTAAACAGCTTGCACTGTTTACCTTCTAATAACTAACAACATTCACAAAAGAAGGAACCTTATTTTAGTATTTAAAAAATTCTGTCACTTTATGACAGCCTGATGCCACACGAAGTTTTCGTAATTTGGTAAGAAAAGATATACTTCATTACTTTACAGCCTACACTTCAATTTACTTTTAGCATGTAAAATCTAGCGTATAAGTGCTATAATATAAAGACTATTATTGATTTCTTCCTCTGCGAAAGGCTTTTCTAAAATGCCGAGGGATTTTGAGATCAGCTTCGATATTTTTCAGAATTGCCTCCACGAGATTGTTCCTTGTCGTTTGTGCTCCTTTTTAGGAGGCAACGTTTGTGGGAAAGAAGATTTTGTTAACAGTGTAAAGATGAAAACGAAAACAAATATTAATATATTGTAAAATAAGTAATTCGATAAGACGATCCATAAACTTCTACCTCAATATTTGTTATGTAATACGGTACGAATTTCACTTGTAAGGCTCCTTCAAAATTATACGCAATGCATCGCATTACTCATTTCACGAATGGGGAAAAGATACTGATCCGGCTATGTAGGTATAATCTGCACCATAACTGTGTAACTTTTTGCATCTGTATGCAGCAGATTATTACCCAATTCACTTTTTGACGTTGAGTGAATCTCGGGACAACTGGCGCTACTACTTTTTGTATCATGCAGAACTGAATTGAAAACATGAAAACATGCGGAACGGATCTGAATCTCTAGGCATTGTTGAAATGATATGAGAGAAGACAGTCAAAATGCGCGCTCTACAACTTTTACAAGGAGGACATCCAAAATTATGTAGTTCACTGGGAAGAGGCTCAGAACGTGCCGGAGATCTTCAAAGGTGCTTAATCATATACACCAAGGCCATGCTTCTGGTGAATGACTTTCTGGTAGTTTCTCTGGGTTCACATTGATTATTTATTAAACTCAGAGGAATTTTGAAGACAGTTCAAATGGTTCAAATGGCTCTGAGCACTATGGGACTCAACTGCTGAGGTCAGTAGTCCCCTAGAACTTAGAACTAGTTAAACCTAACTAACCTAAGGACATCACAAACATCCATGCCCGAGGCAGGATTCGAACCTGCGACCGTAGCGGTCTTGCGCTTCCAGACTGCAGCGCCTTTAACCGCACAGCCACTTCGGCCGGCTTTGAAGACAGTATATATGATAAACACTCATATGTTTGCTTAAAGAACCATTAAAATAGCTGTATACAAGCAAACTATTGCGTTTCGAAAGCCCCCAGAGTGATGTTCCATATTCCATGTTCCATTTCAACGTACTCTTGCATGATCACACTGATGCATAGGCACTCCAGCTGAAGAGATATACTCTTAAAAATAGCGCAGTACTACTATAAACGTAGTATTGAAAGTTATTGATATTATGGAACTGGTTCGCCAGTAATCGTTATTCGTAGCAAGGAGCAAACACTAGTACATAGTCAACAATAGACCATCGAAGTTTGCAGTCCAGTATTCCCCCATGATAATTTTTTGCACTGAGAATCCGAAGGGAATATGTCGGTGCATTGTGAGAACTACCCAATGTCTTAATTTGAATCTTATATGAAAACAAGCGAAGTAAAATCTGCATAGCCGGCCAGAGCGGCCGAGCGGTTCTAGGCGCTACAGTCTGGAACCGCGCGACCGCTACGGTCGCAGGTTCGAATCCTGCCTCGGACATGGATGTGTGTGATGTCCTTAGGTTAGTTAGGTTTCAGCAGTTCTAAGTTATAGGGGACTGACCTCAGAAGTTAAATCCCATAGTGCTCAGAGCCATTTGAACCATTTTCAAAATCCGCATAAAATCTGAGAAAACAACAAGTGATATATTTGCACCAGTTAAATCTAAATTCTTATGTCACTGCTTTTCAGCTATTTCACTATTAGTTTTTCCGTCGAGTTTCAAAAATCTTTTCGACTTTCCCATCACTCTGCTCACTGTCTTTTTAGTGTCTCGTACACTATCATTACACCGAAAATAAATTCTTTTTGGAATCATGATAAATGGATTTTCAAGCACCCTAAATAACTGACAAAACGATAAAAGTTTTCACGGTGTATGTGATTCTCTTGGTACATACTGCAAGTTTTGAAGGCTTAATGTTTCCCTGGATTTAAGAGTCACCGGTGGAGGATAAATTTAGTTCAGACTACTTCAGATCAATTTCACTGTGACTTTTTGCTTCTGCAAGTTATTATTACTAATTTCAATTTTTCGATATCGTGACTGTGACACACTCATAAGATCTTAATGAAAATCGACTTTCGGCCCTTACAGCATTTTAATTCAGTTTCAGATTCTGGGCACTCAAGTTTGCTGAACTGTGTATTCGCAATCTAGTGAGGCTGCATCCACTTAGAGACATATAGAACACACTTGGTGACGAAAAGATGGAAATAAAGCAACGACATTTGAATGAACATTTAAAATATGCCACTAACATTGAACAGACCACAAGCGGGACTGATGCTTAAGGATTGTGTGTTTCCTTATAATTTGAGGGAAACAGCCAGTCAAAATTAAATGATTTACTTTGTATTTCACGTTGAAAATGTTACGCACTTCGAAAATTAAAAGTTGTTGAAGGAGACCATTTGTTCTCTAAAGAGATATGCAGGAAATATTTTTCAGCGAAAGTTTTCGGTTTCTTCAGATATTTTCTGTAAGTGGATTTTTGCGTATGCATTCACTGATTGACTGCTCTGATGTTTGCTTCCAATCACATTCGTGTCTAGCCGTAATAATAAACCCGGACTACCCTGTCAGATGTACTGACACAAAATGAAATTCACCGACGATACGTGTACTCAGTGAACAAATATACTTCAACAGTCACAGCAGTTGCACCAGTTTCGGTAATATGTTCCTTCCAGATGGAAAATATTTCCCTACTGAAATGTTATGAGTTACTTTCAGTGGTCGGGTCCTCAGACATTATTTGGAAGTTTCCAGTTTTTAAACTATGGATCTCTGGCCAAATGACTCTGACACTGACACCTTAAACAGTCTTTGATATGATTATGATTTACCGTACAGTGAGTATCCATTGTACTACTAGGCATTAATAATACACGGTGGTATGAATTTCTAATGTCATACAACCACATACAGAGTCAGTTAAGTGGATGTAATTACCATATTGATCTTTACAATCTTTTTTTTAGTGTTGCATTGTACTGAGTGCAATTTTTAGTGTACAAACAAACTTGTCTATTCGTGCAATATGTGAGCTACAGGCGTGTTTATTCACAGAATAAATGGGCAACCGCACACTGTAATACCACAAGGCAACGTCTACAATTAATATATTGCATAGTGTAAAATGAAAACATGGGTGTTACTGAAAGCGGATATTCGTTAAAAAAGTAATCAATCATTAGCAGTACACTACTCACCAATGACAGTAAGGAGATTACGAATGCATGTGAATATTTACATTTTCCGCAGTTAAGTGTATGACATGGTTGAATTTTGTCATTCTAGCTGTCTTGCAACTAATATCTGCAAAATTAATTCCAGCAGTCCATTTACAATCTTAGGTTAGTATATTTTATTAAAGAAGTATCGGTTCAGGTTCCTTTTGAAAGGAAATATGTGAGTCAGGAAATGGCTTTGCATCCACATGTATCTTGAAAACCGTCTTTAATTAGTAGATGCGGCTGTTTGCGTAGAGCAAAACCATCATCTATACAGAAGGTGTACTAAATTCTAGAATGGTGATATTAAAGCAGAATTCACGTGGTCTATACAGCGATTAGATTAACCGATATATCTGAATATTTGTTTTCACCTCCTGTGGAGTATTTCTCGTGGAATAGTCAGCTTATCGTATCGTCATCGAAATTCAAATGTAATCAGAATGAGAATTAAGATAGTAGTTGTTCTTTTTTCTTCGTCATACCTTGTTTTCTGGAAATGAACATAAAACGCTGGTTGCCAGATACATGTGACATTCATGGAATTTGAACAGTAATAACTGGGAAGAATCATCAGTAAATGATATAGTTTATTATGATTCCAAGGGTCTTAGTTAAAAATAAAATAATCATTAAGCTTATCTTCTTCGGTATTAAATAGGTAGCAGTTTCGTGATATTCCGCAAAATATTATTGATTTAGTCACGATGCGCTTTTCGGCTTCTTCAGCTCACAAGGGGTGGTACATGACTAAATAAGAAATATTTTGCAAAATTATCTGGGTAGTGTTTCCTATTTAGCATTGTTGTCATGATCTGTCAAGCACCGACGGATTATTCAGGTAATGTCATCTTCTCCAGTTTTAATTTTACAAGGGTGTGCTCTAATGAAATGCCTCCGAATTTTTTAAGTGACGCCTCTTAAAGATATTTTAATAAAAAAAAATGTTGGCATGCTTCTTCTACATGTCTACATATTTGCAGCCCTCTGGCGCCATAGGGCTCCGAATTTTAGCGTGAAACGTGACGCGATGTCATATAACTATGTCGGTGCATGAAAAAAAGCGAGTTGTAATCGAGTTTCGGATTCGAACAGTTCCTCCACACATTGAGCACTCTCTCCTTCAGCTTGATAACGTTACAATGCCAGACCGTACGCGAACACTGCAACATCTGCAATAATTCAACACCTTGGGTTCTCTGTCACCGATCATCCTCCAAGCAATCCAGACGTGGCCCGATCCAATTTTCATCTGCCTCCGAAACACTTTCGACAACGTCACTTTGATAGTGATGGGCGGTGAAAGCAGATGTGAGGTTGTGGATCCTTCAACACGGTCAAACATTCTACAGTGACAGTATCAACAAACCGGTTTCTCGTTGGGAGAAATAGGTTCGTTCCGAGGGTAGCTAGACGAGAAATTAATATGTAGACATGAAGAATAATGATGTAGAATATTAATAGCGTTTGTTTTATTTAGAAAGCTGTAAGAGTTTTGACATAAAAAATTCGTTGGCATTCCCTTATATGTTTTATAGTTGTTATGGAATTCATATTTTACACATTACTTATACATCATGTTTGTAAAGCATACTTTCTTCATTCACTGAAATCACACATATCGTGCAGATAACGAAATAAATGATTCCGTGATACGCACTTTGTATACAGTCGCTGTAATAATAATTTTATACAGCTCCCGTCTTGCCCGAATGCGGCTCTAGATGAAGACGTCTCAGCAGCTTCTCTGTCGGGGGCATTAAGCGTGGAAGAGTGATGAGATTGGAGTCTTTAGCACCGAACGAGGTGTGTTAGTTAACGGCCTGGTATCGCGTTCAGGATGAAATGGTTCAAATGGCTCTGAGCACTATGGGACTTAACATCTGAGGTCATCAGTCCCCTAGAACTTAAAACTACTTAAACCTAACTAACCTAAGGACATCACACACATCCATGCCCGAGGCAGGATTCGATCCTGCGATCGTAGCAGCCTCACGGCTCCGGACTGCAGCGCCTAGAACCGCACGGCCACCGCGGCCGGCTCTTCAGGATGAGCAGGGCTCAAATCTTGTTCCGGGCATTCAGATTTAGATACTTGCTTTCCCTGAATTGTGAACGATGGATGCTGAGATGCTACTTCTGAAAAGAACACAGCTAATTTTTCTCTTCGCCCTTGTCCAGTCTGAGCTTGCGGTCTGTCTCTATTGACCTTGTCATCGACTGGACGCTAAACCTTGCTGCTCTTCCGCCCCCTCCCCTCTATTAAGAGTTTAGTGTAATATATGAGTTGTCGATAACGAGAGAGAAGAGAATGGATGAAATCCGGTGCTGGCTCTGGAATTAGAACCAGGGTCCCGTCAATTTATACGTTCGCAGCGGATCACACTTTGCGGTACCGCATGCTGTCACTTCGTAATACACTGCTAAGAGTTTGGGAACTTAACGCAGAACAACTGTGATCAGTAACTATACGCCACCATCTCCCGTTCCATTATTGGCCAAACTCCGATGATAATTACTTCCACCACTGGTATTCGAAGCGGATGACTCCAGATCGAGCGCCGCTGCAGTAAAGTTGGTTCGTGAGCACGGCTATGGAGGTGGCTGCAGCTCCGTTCACAGTCCCCATAGTTTCTAATATTACGAACTGGCCGTGCTGAAGACGGGCAAGTGCGAAAATCCAGTCGCGTCGCTGTTCCGACCGGGTAACGGGTCCGCCAAGAGGCCGCTGGCGAGAGCTGGTTAGCAGCGGCGGTGCCTGACCTCCAAGTGACGTCACCGCCGTCCGGGGCCCGCCACGGATGCTGGCGGCAGACAACCATCGGCAACGTGAGGATGCCTTGCAGCAGCAACGTGCCAGCAATTCTTACGACTGTGCCACACGGAAATAGTCACCGGCCGCTTTGTTTGCTTTAGCCTTTAAACTATCACCATCTGGCACGATAAGTTCTTCCTTTATTAATTACGACCCGTGAAATCCTGAAAGACTTCCGAACAAAGGAGTAACGAAAAGTTCATGTAATTATCTGTCGTATTGCCAATAAAGATCCCATTAGAGTCTGCTATAATGTAGGTTACATACATATTTCAAAAGCAATGAATGTCGTTATATTATTTTTCATATTTGTTTCCTATCTACGTGTTTCGACTCTGGCGTTAATTTACATGTATCGAACAGGCAATCTGAATCCTTAGTTGCTATGTATCCCAAAAATTATTTTATACTCTTTTGTTTGTATAAATAAGAACTAAGTTTTATTCAACAAATGGCTCTAAGCACTACGGGTCTTAACATCTGAGGTTTCAGTTCCCTAGATTTAGAACTACTTAAACTTAACTAACCTAAAGACAACACACACATCCTTGCCCGAGGCTGGATTCGAACCTGCGACCGTAGTAGCAGCGCGGTTCCGGACTGAAGCGCCTAGAACCGCTCGGCCACAACGGCCGACTAAGTTTTATGACTAAAGATAAGCAGCAGTGGCTCGAATCTCGTCAAAAATAAACATATATGATAACAGTACAGCAAGATTTATTAGCATGTTGCGGAAAATATATACAACCTTCAGATCATGTTAAGAAACGTGTAATGTAGGGAAACTGCTTCCGAATGTTTGTGAAGCTCGTATGTATAAGAAGCGAAGAGGGAACGGAAACAGAATTTCAGAATGGGAGTGAAAGTTTAAGGCGAATAGGTATCAATGATAAGGTTCACAATTGAAGATAAGAGCGGTGGGGAAGAAATGCTAAATAGAACAGTCAGCCTGTTTAGCACAAAATTTACGAAATAAATGGTTCAAATGGCTCTGAGCACTATTGGACTTAACATCTGAGGTGATCAGTCCACTAGAACTTAGAACCACTTAAACCTAACTAACCTAAGGACATCACACACATCCATGCCCGAGGCAGGATTCGAACCTGCCACCGTAGCGGTCGCGCGCTTCCAGACTGAAGCGCCTAGAACCGCTCGGCCATACGGGCCGGCTAAAATTTACTACTAAAGTAGTAGATAGGTGAATAAACCCAAAATGGAGAAGATACATACAGAAATTGATGGTTACTGATCGCTTCAGGTCTACTCCACTATATTGCAGTAATTTAGCTCCTCCCATACAAGAATATCATGAGCGATCCTGAACTTCGCCGGCCGCGGTGGCCGTGCGGTTCTGGCGCTGCGGTCAGGAACCGTGGGACTGCTACGGTCGCAGGTTCGAATCCTGCCTCGGGCATGGGTGTGTGTGACGTCCCTAGATTAGTTAGGTTTATGTAGTTCTAAGTTCTAGGGGACTGATGACCTCAGATGTTAAGTCCCATAGTGCTCAGATCCATCTTTTTTTTTGCACATTATAAACGATGTTTTTAGTATATTGTAATACCGTGTGCGCCATACGGTAGATAAAATAAAATAAATAAGCCCTTCTCCAAAGGCAGTGTCCTATTTCTTGTCCCCTCCTCACTCGACTGAGGTTGTATTCCATCATGACAGAACTCGACGAAACGTTAAACTCTATTCTATCTTGTTCTCCAAATATAGGACTATCACGCATATGAAATAAAAAATAAAACGTCACGAAATCGTGTATTCTTTTTAGGCTCATTTTTGAAAGATATTCAATAAAGTCCGTAACATGATACGCTGGCAGCTAACTTCCTTTAAGAGTAAATTCTGGTCCTTTCTGTGTTAACAGCTAACTGCACGAGGAGTTTTCTAGCAGTACGGCGCTCGCTCGCTTACACGGAAGCGGCGGAGAATTACGCGACGGCGCGGCAGGCTCGCTATTGACTGAGCGCCGGCAGTCACGAAAGCGCAGCCCGCAGCCCAGCACAGGGAAAGGGTTGCGCGGGAAGCGTTCTTTCTCTATCGTGGCGCGGCGAATTCAGGCACAGGCCGCAGTCTTCCCCGAGCACAAGTCTCGGTCACCTCACTCCATAGGGGAACAGGGTAGACAGTCCAGGAATAACAGTGACTCTCTCTTGAAGCCCCCAAACCTATGGGAAGGATTGTTGATGTTGGGCACAACGAGATGTGGGGTTTGGAGGCGATTATAAAGCGGACGCAGTCTCTAAGAATACCTGTTTGCAGAACTATCCTACCTCGCTGTTGTGCTCTCATCTCACTTACAGAGTTGAAAATCATGAGTGATTTGGTAGAAAAAAAGTCGGCAGTAACTACGGCGACAAGTGTCGTGCGATACCTCTTAATATCGCGTCGGGCATCCTTTTATCCGGGGTAGTGCAGCAACTGGCCGTGGCATGAACTTAACGACTCGATGAAGATGGTGACAATATAAAATTAATTGTTGGTAAGGCGGGTGTCAGGTTGAGATTCATTGGGAGAGTCCTTAGAAAATGCAGCCCATCATCAAAGGAGGTGGCTTCCAAAACACTCGTTCGACCTATACTTGAGTATTGGTCATCAGTGTGGGACAGAGGAGATAGAGAAGATCCAAAGAAGAGCGGCGCGTTTCGTCTCAGGGTCATTTGGTAAGCGTGATGGCGTTACGGAGATATTTAGCAAACTCAAGTGGCAGACTCTGCAAGAGAGACGCTCTGCATCGCGGTGATGCTTGCTCGCCAGGTTTCGAGAGGGTGCGTTTCTGGATGAGGTATCGAATATATTGCTTCCCCCTACTTATACCTCCCGAGGAGATCACGAATGTAAAATTAGAGAGATTCGAGCGCGCACGGAGGCTTTCCGGCAGTCGTTCTTCCCGCGAACCATACGCGATTGTAACAGGAAAGGGAGGTAATGACAGTGGCACGTAAAGTGCCATTCGCCACAAAACGTTGGGTGGCTTGCGGAGTATAAATGTAGATGTACATGGTAGCCCCCTGCGGAAATATTGAGCCATGCGCCTCTATAGCCGTCCATAATTGCGAAAGTGTTGCCAATGCAGGATTTTGTGCGTGAATTGACCTCTCGATTATCTCCCATAAATGCTAAGGGATTTATGGCGGGCTTTCGAATTGTCCAAAATGTTCTTCAAACCAATGGTGAACAATTGTGGTCCGGAGACACGGCGCGTTGTCATCCATAAAAATTCCATCGTGTTTGGAAACATGATATCCGTGAATGACTACCAATGGTCAATGATCGTTTCATTTGGACCAGAGGTCTCAGTCCATTCCACGTAAACACAGCCCACCACAATTATGAAGCCACCACCGTCCTGCATAGTGCGTTGTTGACAATTTGCGTCCGTAGATTCGGGGGATCTGCGCCACACTCGAGCCCTACCATCAGATGTTACCAGCTGATGGTTCAAATGGCTCTAAGCACTATGAGACTTAACATCTGAGGTCATCAGTCCCCTAGACTTAGAACTACTGAAACGTAACTAACCTAAGGACATCACACACATCCATGCCCGAAGCAGGGATTCATACCTGCGACCGTAGCAGCCGCGTGGTTCCGGACTGAAGCGCCTAGAACCGCTCGGCCACAACGCCCGGCCTGTTACCAGCTGAAATGTGGACTCGTCCCACCAGGGTATGGTTTTCCAGTCGTCTAGGGTCCAACCGATACGGTCACGATACCAGGGTGGCGCTGCAGACTATGCCGTGCTGTTAGCAAGGGCACTTGCATCCGTCGTCTTCTGACATAGCTCCTTAAACCGAAATTTCGCAGAACTGGCCTAACGGACATGTTCATCGTACGCCCCACATTGATTTCTGCTGTTATTTCACTCTGCACTGACAACTCTACGCAAACGCCGCTGGTCGTTAAGTGAATGCCGTCGGCCATTGCGTTGTCCGTGGTGGGCGGTAATACCTGAAATGTGGCATTCTCAGCACACTCTGGACCTCGGAACATTGAATTCCCTAACGATTTCCGAATTTAAATGTCCCTTGCATCCTTCCATCTAGCTTCAACTACCGTTCCGCGTTCACAGTCTGTTAATTCCCCTCGTGCGGCCATAATCACGTCGAACACCTTTTCACATGAATCACCTGAGTACAAATGAGAGCTCTACCAATGCACTGCCCTTTTATTCCTTGTGTACGCGATAGTACCACCATCTGTATACGTGCACTATCCCATGACTTTTGTCACCTGAAGTGTATACAGCTCAACAATAGAACATGGTGAACGGAGTTATGAAACGATATGATAGACATTGGGTTCATAATAGGACATTTCCTTGTGATCCACAGATGCATCCTTAAGAAAGAGAGGACAGAACAGTGTGAAAGGAAACGCTATCAGTACACCACATTTGAAAATTATGTGATTTATTTGCTAAGGGCAGCCTGCAATGTTCTGAGGATCAGTCATCAGTCTGATCTGACAACACGACTGCCGCGAAAATTCTAAAACTGCACATTGAGTAACATCTTCTACATAAGCCACTTGCGCGACTGCGGGAGAGGGGGGAGGGGGGGAGGAAAGCAGAGGCAGATTGTAACGTGTAATAGCGACTGCATCAGCCACTTTTTATCAATTAATCAGTCATGGTTATATGTAGCTCTATTTTATTATTAATTTGTATGTTCTTTTGCTAAGTATTCTCTTTTTCATTTGAGGAGTTTCTTTGACGGTTCAGTGTATTATCCGTGTTGGTTGGTACTATCTTCTGGTAAACCTTCCGGGATGTAAGGTCGTGGTCCATGAAACTCTTCAGCACCTAACGTTTCGTCCAGAGCTGCGCTGGACATCTTCAGAGGGGTGTTTCTCCTCCGGTGAGTCTTGCAGTCGGCAAGACTCACCGGAGGAGAAACACCCCTCTGAAGATGTCCAGCGCAGCTCTGCACGAAACGTTCGGAGCTGAAGAGTTTCATGGACCACGACCTTACATCCCGGAAGGTTTACCAGAAGATATGTCATCCGGTCGTGAAAGCTTTCATACTTTGGTTGGTACTGTTACAGCACAAAGGAAAGGGCCGTACAAGTCATTGCGTCGGGATGAGGCTCAAGAGACAAGTAACAGTCAAGTTTACAATACAATCCACAGTGACCGAAACACTGACAAACTTCACTCAGACAGGCCAAAAGATCTTGCAAAATGAAGACGACAAATCGATGCAGTGTAACATGCAACGCCGGGGGACAATCGCTGAAAAAATCTGCACAAGATCAGAAAGCGTAAATTGTCATACAGGTAGTGGTTGAGTCGTAAATTCTCCATTACCAGTCTGTTATAATAAATGCATCTCTAGTTGGAACAACCTTGCGCAGCTCTCTTAAAAAGTTCAATCTGACATCATTCTCCACGGAATTGATGCTCGCACTCATTTGCGGTCGCGAAAGTCCACTGTGACTCTCGTTCCAAAATTAGGTACAAACAATGACAATGCATTATATAACCTCCTCTGGAAACTTGAGAAGGTCTTCCACAAGAAGCCCCATGCCTTTCGTACGAAACGCATGTCTTCTGTTGAAGATTTGTGTGAGTGCAGTTAACACCAAAGACGAGAAAGGATAAATGCTTATCATCTACGGCGATTGTAAGTTAGCAGGACAGTAAGTGTAATGATGTCGTCTTATTTACAGTACGGCTACAAGTCGTGCAGTAATGTAGTACTTTTAAACGACGTTTAACATTTCTACCGTCTCTTTGTTGGTCTTCGTTGCGCCCAGAGAAAGCTTCCATTGAAGGCGGTTGACTGAATGACCAGTGCGCATTTTCTCTTGATGTTTTATTTGTTTTGTGTCAACTCAAGCAAGTGGACGAGTTTGTATTATCGCGAAATAGGAGAGACAGTGTCCGGATATGATAAGCGAGTTAGGATAGCGATCATCAAAACAAAGGAGTTTTTCATTGTGGCGAAATATTTTCACGAAACTTCAGTCACCAACTGTCTCCTCTTAATTTTATCGTCGCAAATTGCTTAGGTAGAAATGGTCATCACAACAAAATAATAAAAGACATCAGAGCTCGTACAGAAATATTTACGTGTTCATTTTTCTCATACGCTGATAGAGTGGAATGGCAGAGAAACAGTCTGAAGGTGGTTCGAAGAACCTCCCGTCAGGCTCTTAATTGTGAAATGTAGAGTAGCCATGTAGATGAAGATGTAGATGTAGTTCCGTGAGCCCAGGTGCTTTCTCTGTTTGTTAGTACAGGAGGGTGATAGTTTTGTGTAACTTTTTTTAATAACGTCGTGTTTATTGAATGGTAAACTGTGATAAATTTTTGAACAGATTATGAGAGGAAGTGGATTACTGAACAAAAAAAATGTAGGGTGCTGTTTAAAAGAGACACACTGCTGTTCATATCCCTTAGGACAAAGTTACAAGAAAGGCAGTTATGCTCGTTAATGTCCTTCTGTCAGCTAAACAACATTTTCTTGATACATCTTTTTGGGATGTTCTAAATGTACTAGCTTTCAACAACATAAGTGTTTTCAGTTATAGGGGGTGAACATGAAGTCTCTCCCTGATTACAAAAAAATTATTTCTAAGGACATGCGCTAGATACAGCTATGTAGTTTGTTGCAAATGTAAGCTTAACTCGTGAAATTTTTGTGGATAAACTTGTATACTTTACGTGGCACGACATTTACAGGAATTTCAAACATGAGTAGAGTTTCAACAAGATAGTGCACCGTCACACTAGGGTCATTTTGTTCGCAAGTTCTTGGGTGAAACCTTCCCATGCAGATGGATCGGCAAAGACGGTCCACGTTCACGGCCACCACGTTCACAAGATGTAACCCCTCTTAATTTCTGTAGAGTTACGTTAAGGATGAAGTGTTCAGTTCACCAGTTCTTCATGTGCAAACTCTTACGGTACCAATACAAGATGCTGTCGAGGGGCGATGACGAAAGACATGTGGGATGTATCTGTAAAAAAGTTTGAATTAAGCTACCATATGCAACAAATCGCATAGTATATTCCTTAAAAAATAAATTTTATTGTTGAACTAATGTACGGAAAGTCCTGGTTGAAAATTACGATTTATTTAGAAATAAAGGAGACGGCTCACAGAAAGGCAGATGCGCTGCGTCGTCTGTAGGCACACAAACAAGAGCTACGGAGCTTGCCTAGCTTTCGGCATGCACTTCCTTTTCCTAGCTGTAGTAAACACACACACACACATACACACACACACACACACACACACACACACACTCACATGCACACGCCTGTCTCCCTACATTGTACTCAGTCGACTGCTCCTTTATTCCTAAATGATTCGTAATTCTATTGTTGAAAGCTAGCAGAACATGTTAATACGACGTTTGCTAAGATGGACGAAGCAGGTGGTCGGAAATGCCCGCAGTAACAGCTAGCGTCTGCCACTAGCCGACGAATAAGGCATATGTGGGTCGCGAGACGATCCACATTCCAGGCGGATGTTGCAGCGCTACGTGCTCGGGAATCCCGAAGAGACCAGCCCGTAGCCTTCCAGTTGATCAAGGAGCGGCCCTGGCCTTCGCAGTGGACGACTTGATACATACGCAGCTATTACTCAGCTACCGTAAATGCTGAAAAACGCCCACTGACAAAATAATCTGAAAACTCAATACACTACGTATGTTACCGAGCACTGGCATAATGCCTATTGGAGATTGTATCCATGTGCTTAATATAGCTAGCACTTAATTTTGAACGCAGTTGCTGTATCACCAATGCTATTGTTATTGTGATAAATGTCAGATGGTTCTACAAGTGAGAAAAATATAAATTAATGCCTATGAGTAGGAAAAATAATCATTAATGTTCCAATTCAGTATTAGCGGTGAACTGTTTGAGAGTGTCTCGCCGATTAAATATTTAGGCATAACTTTGCAAAGCGACATGGAGTGGAACGAACATATAAGGTCGGTTGTAGGAAAGGCGAATGGGCGACTTCGGGTTTTTGGAAGAGTCCTACAAAAGTGTGGCTCATGTATAAAAGATAGCGCGTACAGAATACTTGTGCGACACATTTTTGAGTACTGCTAGAGCGTTTGCAGTCTCCACCAGGTCCGATTAAAGTTAGACGTTGAAGAAATTCAAGGGTGTGCTAATAGATTTGATTTACGCTAAATGCTGTGGGGAAGGTTTAGAGAACTGGCAAATGCGACAAACTGCAGAACGATCCTACTTCCGCCAACATTTATCTCGGTTAAGGACTCCGAAGACAACATAAGAGAAATGAGGGCTCGCAAGGAAATATGTAGACAGTCATTTTTCCCTCGCTCCATTTCCGAGAGGAACAGGAAAGGGAATGACTACCTGTAATAAAACTACTCTCCGCCATGCACCGTGTACCGATTCTCGGAGTATTGATCTAGACGTTGAGTAGAAAATCTTGTATATCTGTTAGTGACTTAATTGCTTCTGTGTTTCTCTCCTTCTCGATTCTATATTTGGAAGAAGTTCTTCCAAATTTCGCCACTATAAACAAAAGTCAGTAAGTAACTAAAAAACTGCGCGTTTTTTTTACATATTGCAGTAAAGTCAACAAAATAAAGCAGACTCTCACACATCGAAAACATTACGTTAAAATGGCATGGTAGAAAGAAATACGCACTTGAAAATGGGAATCATTTCCCGAAATCGGTCTAAGGCGTTGCAGTCATGGAATGTGCGGCAGGGCCCGGCGGAGGTTCGAGTCCTCCCTCGGGCATGGGTGTGTGTATTTGTCCTTAGGATAATTTAGGTTAAGTAGTGTGTAAGCTTAGGGACTGATGACCTTCGGATTTAAGTCCCATAAGATTTCACACACATTTGAACATTTTTTTCACGTTTCCCGAAACGCGTCGTGTAAATTATGAATAAAATAAAATCGTGACTGGTAGCAGAAAAGTTATTTATAAACAAACCATTAACATTTTGAGTGCCATGCCCTTAATATATGTTGCCTTCTATCCTGAAAAGACTGCCATGTTCGTACTATTTCGAGCACAGCATCTTACTTAGGACCGCCAAGTCCGTAATGTTATTGGGTGCCAATCCCAACTACGATTCTGTCCCGAAATATTACGGGTAAGGCATTCTCACGAACATTGTTCCTCTTCTTTTTCGGCGTTACAGCCCATGAAGGGCCGGTCCTTGTCGATCACCAGTTTTCTACATTCCTTTCCCGACTTCGCTAGCCACTTCCGTACTCCTAACTTTTCAGAACCGTCTTGACATCATCCTGCCGCTGCAGTCTCAGTCTAACCACTGAGCGGCTATCCTCTGGCTTCGCAGTTAGCACCTTCTTTGGCAGTTGCTGTTCTTCCATTCTCCGCACATGTCGCATCCACTGCAACATTCGTGCCTTTGCTTCTACGGTGGACGGTGGATTTTTAAGAAGTTCATACAGTTCTACATTACTCCTGATTCTCCAAGCACCATTTTCATATACTGCCCCATATATTTTGGGCAGTACTTTGCGTTCTCGTGAATCCATGGCGTTTCTGACCTGTCCATGTTTAGAACATATCCATAACAACTGGTTTTGTAATTGTTTTGTGAACTGTCGTCTTCAGCTGTCTTGAAATGTTGGAGGATCCAACATGCTAAGGAAGCTGTAATAGCACCTGTTACCTGCAACTATACTTGCCCTTACCTCTGTTGGTACCATATCATCTTCCGTAACAATCTTCCGAAATTCTTAAGCTGATTTACTCTTTCAAACCCTTCAGTCTGTCTAACGCCTCTGCATCTTGTTTTGTTTCTCGTTTTGATCATACGTTTTTTTTATTATTATTATGACCAACCCAAGTACAGTGACTTCACGTTCCAACACTACATAGCTTTCCAGGAAATATTCTCTCTTTCTCCCAAGTATGGCTATGCCGTCCGAAAAATGCCATATTCTGAGTGGTCCTGCTGGAAATAGTACTACCTGTTTAGCATGGTAGTTTTCGCATGACAGCTTTCAGCGCCATGACTACATACTTTTTACGCTGCAGGGCAGTCGCCCCTGCACTCTACCGCCAGCAGGGCTGCCCCACTACAGCCTGTTGGGCGGCTGTCTCTTCCGTCAGGGATGGTTCCTTAGTTTTTCAGAATTCCTCCTCCTACAAAGCAGTAGATTCCTACTGTCACGCTCAGTAGGCAGCCACTACGTTGAGACAGAAAAGGAAGAACGAAAGACACCCTCGGACCTCGAAACCTAACACCGATGATGCCGACACAACCAAGTGTTACTCAAGGGATGCCGATGGGAAAGACAACAGAAACAGCCTGACACAAGTAAGTGGGGTGATGTCAGACTTAGCTAAGAACCCATGTGATTACCACTCCCATACTATCAAGAAAGGAGCCTCTAGGGGGCTACACTTTGTCTGGAGTCTCACTAACTAACTAGTTTCGCGGGGGTGAGTGCCACCAGTATAGTTCAGTGAATCTCTGAAACACACAGACCTCTCTGCCAACTGCAAGGCGACAGTCCAGGGGGATGTCCAACATTGAAGGCAACGTATTATTATGGGCATGACACTGGAAGTGTTAAAATTTCTCTGAAGCCTTGGTGTATCTGCCAGGATAAATGGAAAATGTTTCCCGCGGTAGCACTTGCCCGACCACCGCATACCTTACGATAGGAATGGCAATCGCCGTTTCTCGCCGCGTCACCAATCATTAGTGACTGTCCCAGCCGCACAAGCGCCAGCGGCGAGGTGCCGCATTACGTCATAGCCGGCCGCAGCATCACCACCCGAAATAAAGCAGGCAATTTGCTCTGTCCACGCCGATCATTATTTTTTTTTCCACTGGTACCCCCGGGCGTTACGTAGGCCTTTGACCGCTATGTGCAATGGAAAATTATTCACAGGAAAAGGATGATCTCACAGTCTATTTCGAGTTGCCTTCTCACTATAAATGGAAGCGGTCCCTGAGCGTTTATGAATAATGAGCAACATTTCTCATGTAACACATTGCCACATTCCTCAACAATCAACTATCCTTGCGGCTTACATTAACTTTTCGCTTTGTATTAATACCACAGCATTCTGGAAAGCTTATGCAGTCAGGAGTACCTCCCCAGCATTTCGCCTTTCGGTAAGATGTGGACTTCGCTCTAAAACAAATATTCGTTTAATATAAGTGTTAAAAGTACTTTTTTCGGGAAATCACGCCGGCCAAGGATTTTATTTGTAAAAGGCAAGAGTACAGTTTTCCGCATTCCCACATCCGTAGTACGGAAAGTAAAGAAGAGTGAAGTGGCTGACGTTTCAGAACAAGTACAAAAGTGCACTGCACACACGAACCTTTGTTGAATTTCGCAGGCGGCGTAACCTTAGTTACTTAAAACTACTGAATGGAATGGTCAGTCAGGCTGCTTATCAGTGTCTTACGCAAGAGCAACAAAGCAAACGGATGTGGAAAAGTAATAGCAGAAAGAACAGCAGTTTGCTTGACTTCAAAACGGGGAATAGTACGAGGGGGTGCTGAAAAGTAATGCCTCTAATTTTTTATGTGAAAACTCTCAAAGCTTTTTAAACAAAACAAACGTTATTAAAATTCTACATCTTTATGCTATATGTCTACATAATTATTTCTCAAAATAGTCACCGTGGCTACTAACACATTTCTTCCAGCGAGAGACCAGTTTGTTGATACCGTCACCGTAGAATGGTTGACTTTGATGACGGAGCCACAATCTCACCTCTGCTTGAACCGCTTCATCACTATGAAAGCGAAGTCTTTGAAAGTGTTCTTTTAGTTTTGCAAGCAGATGAAAATCTGATGAGGTCAAGTTGGGACGGCAAGGATGATGATCGATGACAGTGAACTCGAGGCGTGGGATCGCTGCAGATGTTGCAGCGCTCGTGTGTGGTCTGGCATTTTCACGCTAAAGGGGAGGATGATCCATGTGTGGACGAAACCTTCGAATTCGAAACTCGATTACAGCTCGCTGTTTCTCACGCACAGTTATGTTACGCACCGCCTTGTTAAACGCTACAATTCTGAGTCCTCCAGCGGCAGAGAGCTGCAAACACTGTATGTAGACATGGAGACTAGAGATGTAGAATGTTAACAACGCTTGTTTTCTTTTAAAAAAACCTTAAGAATTTTCACAAAAAAATTCGGAGGCAGCATTTTTCGCCGCGTCTCCGTAGGTTAGAAAGGCTTTCGCTATGCAGGATATCCCGGGGGGAATCGTCAACATACAGGGATATAGCAGGAACTGTCATTCGAACCAAAAAAATCTAGTAAACATGTTCTGTAAAATGCGTATTTTAACAGCTAGGAGCACTTCTTCATTAGAAAAGATATGTTTCACAGTAGCGAAGATGAACAAGTACTAAGAGCTCCTAGCTCTTAAAGTATGTAATTTAGAGCCCATGTTTAATAGGCTCTGACATTTCGAGTGATCGTTCCTGTCATACCTCTGAATAGCGACCACTGCTCCTACGACACCCTGTATATACTAAAACTGCACATCTCCCATTTAAGTTGGGGTAACTTCTACGTTATCATGAAGTACTACACCTTGGCACGCCATTCCATAACGGTGATTTTCGACAGACCCTTACACATTCTTCATTCTCCGATGGGCCCGCATCTCGTGGTCGTGCGGTAGCGTTCTCGCTTCCCACGCCCGGGTTCCCGGGTTCGATTCCCGGCGGGGTCAGGGATTTTCTCTGCCTCGTGATGGCTGGGTGTTGTGTGCTGTCCTTAGGTTAGTTAGGTTTAAGTAGTTCTAAGTTCTAGGGGACTTATGACCACAGCAGTTGAGTCCCATAGTGCTCAGAGCCATTTGAACCATTTGAACCATTCTCCGATGGACACCTACAAGCGTCAGACCTTTGGCAGCCAAGAAAAGGATAACAGCGCGTTGGTCCTGTTTGGACGCATTTGGTAATAGCGTCGCCACAGTTTAAGCTTCCGCATTCACCACACGCACGTTCGAGAGACAACGAATGCTACACTGATCCATTGCCAACATGTCGATGCTTACATGCCGTCGCGCTGTTTCATATGCGCTGCAGCAACGCCCTCAAATGGAAACTTTTTGATCGCCCCTTTTACATATAGTTTGCAGAAAACGATTGTGCTCCATCTGTAATGATCGCTTTATCAATGGAATTTTTTTAAGTCCTGCTCTTCCTTCCTTGTATCAGAAAGTAACATTATGTACTGAAAAACAACATGTGTGCACAATGGATTTTACAAAGCCGTTTGTTTGCAGGGTATCGCACTGAAATGAGCCTTTTTCTACTAGCAAATTCTTATCCCCCACAAAATTAACTGAAACGGATGTAAAGCACAGTGATTATAGAAACGAGTGTTGACGTAAGTATCTAATTTCACTGCTTGTTTTAGGTCAACGCGGCTTCACACACTGTTACACATTACACAAAAGAAATTGTGCAAGGGGGCAGAGAGAGCAGGAGCTTGAAACAGTGATCTGATACGGCTACGGTTCGTGTACGCTATACAGGTGTAAATATAACGATTCGCTAATTGCGTTTTTTTTATTCGGTTGGCCAGTGTGACGTAGCAGTATGGAAGTGGCCACAAAGGTGCCTCTGCATAAAAGTCTCCCACTATTCTCGTTATGAGATTTTTGAGCTACACAGTAGTCTATAAACTAGGGAACTGATGCAGCTTCTTGGATTTGAGAGTCTGCAGTGGAATATATACGTTACATAAACACAGCTAGTCACTAAAAAGATACTCAAGTGATGGAAATTCAGTTGAGGAGAGAGAAAGAGTGTGTGTGTGTGTGTGTGTGTGTGTGTGTGTGTGTGTGTGTGTGTGTGTGTGTGTGTGTGTCCACATCTTCTGCGAAAGATGCAATATTATTTTAGTGGGCTATGATAATGTGCTTCTCTAGTTAATACATTTGCTGAATACATAATTAGTAAACTTGTTTTGCGAAACGAACAATTTCTATACGTTACGTGGTGAGACTATACAAAAAAGAAACAATAAATCTTTTGAACAACCAAATGTACTGAGATCACTGCCTCACGGGAAACACACACACACACACACACACACACACACACACACACACACACACACACACAGAGAGAGAGAGAGAGAGAGAGAGAGAGAGAGAGAGAGAGAGAAAATCTAGGAAGCACGCTAACAATGAATCTCTGAACTGTTCGGTTCGCTGGAGTGACACTATTCGTAAGTAATATTCAGAATTAACTAATAGTTAATGAATACAGCAATGCAGAAATTATTTTAGCGAATAGTCCTATGAAGTGTCAAAGGAGCCTTGATATTAGAGGTCTTCTGAGGAGGCGGCCTATGTCATGTTGTCAAGACTAGTAAGCTTGTTTTAAGACACCATAAGTGCATTGTGCACTTCTGAAGGTTGATATGGATTTTGTGAGAGAAAAATCGAAAATACTTGGCGAGAATCGGAGTCCACGGACGTTTGGCATGATTCGCACACATTGTCTAAAGCGGTAAACGAAGGAGTAAGTGACTAAGTCCGTTCGGACGTTACACCTGCCTACGTGTGCATAATTTCGAAAATCAATGGGATTTAAGTTACGCGAATGTACAAGCGTATGATCTGCGATTAATTATTTTCGACAAAACTGTAATTACAGATATTACTGAGTGCGGATAAATTCCTACAGGGACATTTCAAATAAATCTTCAATAGTGCAACACAATATTAGGCTGCGGAAACATATATCATAGTCTTCCTCCACCCGGTACCGATATACGAGTAATTTCTTGGTTTTTTTTTTTTAATCCACCTTTAGGTCTCTTTCCATCAGCCATCTACATATAATTTCTGATCCGTAGTACTTAATTCCTAAAATTTATTAACAGGTTTATTGATAGCTTAAGTAGACTGGAACACCACACTCTGATTATCTAAGCACGATATACGACCTTAGCTCTATACAACAGGACCGAGAAGGTTACGGCAAACATTTCCCAATAGGATTTTCAACAGGACGGCAATGCAGCGTTTCTGAGTTGTCCCCAATGGCTGTTGAGGAGTGTGCGACTGATTATGCTTTAAAGGGTCATTGAACGATAGGGGCCTTTATAAACAGAAGTATGGTTCAAGTCTGCCCTTCCTCATATACTGTTATACAGTAGTGTATGTATTTGAATTTTATTTGATTTCTTCCCTTCTATCACTTGTTTCATTTAATTGTTAAACAGTTTCCTGTTCAACATCAAACATACCAAAGCGACAAAACTCATTTTCGTGTGTACACGCTTCATGTCAACCGAATAAAGCTTAACGAATTCTATAAATTTTCTCTAAAGATAGCAATGTTACATTTAAAAGAAACCTTGCTGCAGTGACATTTCGGAGTGCGGTGAGAGGTTTATTTCCTGCATTGTGCAGACTGAGCCAAGGCTACTACAGCTTTGGGACATGACTGAAGTGTTGTATGCCGCTGCACGCTCTAGGTCACCAGGAAGCGGCCTTTGTGCTGCTGCCGACGGGCATCAAGCGAACATCCGCCGCGGCCACAGACCGTGAACCACCCACCGGTAGCTGGTAACACATCCACTACACGTGCGATGCTCTCCTCCTGCTGTTCCTCATATAGCGACAAGTTAAAAACATGCCGTGAAGTGGCACGCGAACCAGTTGTTTGAATTACACCGAGTAATCCTTACAGTGCTCTAAGGGTGGTATTGGTTCGGTTTCCCGTGCGTACGCACGTTCTTCGTGACTTCCGTTTCTGCGTCAACAGAAATAGGCAATACGATACCTACAGTAGATTTTAAGTTTCAGCGAGATAGGGCGCTCCTGATTTCCTCTAAAATTTCACATTGTGGAATGTGATCGTTTTAGTGGTCCACGGGTTATGGTATAAGGAGGGATAATGTCGCTTGGGCGTACTGGGGTAATAGAGAATTGCTATGAAGGTGGTTCGATGAACACTCTGCCATGCACTTAGGGGTGATTTGCGGAATATCCATTTAGGTGTAGATGTAAAGTGAGTGGATTCGGACCGCGGTCGCGAGTGTGACTTCGTACGGCGCCACGTTTCAGTTCTCGTGGGAAGGCCGCTCAGCAGGCCCCCTGCGCTAGGTATTACGTGTGCGCGGCGACAGGCGTGGCCGGCCAGGCAACCCCGTCCCACGTGCCCGCCGGCTGCGGAACGAGCAGCGAGTGGGCGACGACCCGGCCGCAGCGCACCCGTGTTTGGCCATCCGCGCAGCCAGCAGCCTGACTCCCACGCTCCGCTGGACGCCGTAAATGGAGCACAGGGCCGGCTGCTGGCCTTGAGATTGCATAAATAACGCCGGCCGCTGCACGAATTAGCGCCCCGCCTCACCTTGTCGCGTAATTGTTTCGCAGACTCCTCGAAGCGCAGGCGAGGTGACTGTCTGGTCTGGTAACCTCTTTGTTCGAAGACTGTCACACAGCGGCGTCCCTCCTCGGACCAAAACGTTGTTCGGCACATCACCTATACTCGGGTTTCTGTGTTCCCAGATTAAATTTGCGTAACATAGAGGGAATCTTGCTTCGTCTTTCACTTCTTCGTTCCGTGAACGTTTACCCCGTCTAGAACGGACTCCGCTGTTCTCAAGTTTTGGCAAATTTATTTAACTTTGCCGTCGTATACCCTTCCTGTCGCTGCAGCTGCCGGTTACCTAAAGGAGGGAAGTCGTGTTTATCGCCTGTCTCTGAATTGCTATGTGTGATCATATTTTGTTTGGGGACCAGTTCAGCATTTGCCTAAACGAGTGTAGGAAACAGCCTAAAAGCCACACTCTGTCCGGTGCGGAGTTGATCCTAGCCTGGCTCACCTTTGTGTCCCACAAGCTAACACTACGGGGAAGATCACGGTGGAAGTCTGCACGCTAGCTAAATCCACTTATAAATCTCCTATGTGTATTCACGTATCCACTGTCGGTTAGTTTTAAACGAAAACGTCACGGTTTTATTGTGTGAAAGATTACAAACTTCCTCAGACTGCGCTCTGTTACAACGCACATGATGGATATCAACATACATTTCCCGTCATCAGATTTATGTGGGAAACTAATCGCATCTACATCAATTCAATTAAATACGTCCATGTACGGAAGGAGTAGCCGACAACCACTGGTATCTTGCTATACCACATTACTACGTAAGTAAAATCATGTAAAGTTATGTGAAAACTTTTTTTTTCCAGTGCACACAAAACTCATTCTGACGGTCGAGTGTACTAACTAAAACTTTCAGTTTGGTTGGTAAGCTCCACTGTCGGTCTGAGTTTGTGTGCATTGTGAAAATGTTTTCTCATAGTTTTACGTCATTTTACTTATGCATTAAAATGGTTCAAATGGCTCTAAGCACTATGGGACTTAATATCTGAGGTCATCAGTCCCCTAGACTTAGAAATACTTACACCTAACTAACCTAAGGATATCACACACATCCATGCCCGAGACAGGATTCGAACCTGCGACCGTAGCAGCCGCGTGGTTCGGACTGAAGAGCCTATGCATTAAAGCGTTATTATAAGAAAGACATTTTCACATAACTTCATGTGATTTTACCTACGTCGTGAAGTGGTACCTGTCTCCGTAACTGAGGTCACTAACGCACGGTTGTGTGCCGATGCTTGACTCGGATGTAAGCCGGTACGAATCCAGGTGGTGGAATTTTTTCACTCCTAGTATTTGACCCTCAAGAGGAGGAGAGATGGTCCGTAAAGTTCCTGATGGGGCGTCTGCGGCTCCTTAGAGTTGACACGACTCGGTGGTGATGGTTGCCCCAGTCGGTACGACGTGGAACGGCGTCCGTCGCTCACGACACCACGCTGTAACTAGTAGAAAAACTCCTCGCGTGGTTTAGTCATAGTTCAGATACCGTCTTTCGTGATTAATGTCAATATTTCGATAGAGCAGCGCGTCGAAGTGTATAAGCCGCTCTTGCTTCTTCACTGATGAACGCGGCAATTGCACACCTCGATGACGCGATGACTCCCTTTACCTGAAATGATGACCACCAGTTTTCATTTGTTGTGAGTCCGCGACAGACCTTTCATCTTGCGCGAACTGGCTACCTGTAGTTCTTTTTATTATGTTCGGTTAGATAATGGATGTTGAATATTGATAATATAAGGTCTTGAATCTTCAATTCATCACCCAAGTCGTGGCCACATTATGGCATTGCGAGGATGTTGATAAATTGTTATTCCGTCGTCAAGACGTCGTTACGTTGAGTGTTCAATAACTACACGGCGTAATTCCAGAGATAACATATACATAAGCAATGTTCAGAATGCGTCGTAATCTTGGGGCAAATCGATGACTGTTCACTTATAAATAACCATGAATTCACTTTTCAATTCATAATATTCTAATTGTCAATTAATTGTCACTCGAGACCGCTACGGTCGCAGGTTCGAATCCTGCCTCGGGCGTGGATGTGTGTGATGTCCTTAGGTTAGTTAGGTTTAACTAGTTCTAAGTTCTAGGGGACTAATGACCTCAGAAGTTGAGTCCCATAGTGCTCAGAGCCATTTGAACCATTTTTTGAATTGTCACTAATACACATGATAATGTCTATTCAGTTATGTAGGCGACATGAAGAATAGAAGTTTGAATTCAATTTTATTGTTCTTTGTAGTTAATTGTCCCTACGCTGAGCAAGCACACCGATTTCTCTCAGGGAATTGCTTCCGTTTTTATTAGTAATCCTTTCGCTGACGACTCGGTGCAATTGTAAGTTCTTCGTGTTTGCGTTTGTCTGTTACCTACTCGAGACTAATAATTGTTTTTCTGTCGGCGATCTTTCTTTTTCAGTGTCTTTGAATGTTCGTGCTTATTCAGTATCACGAAGGTTAAGTCCCATCACAAATCTCACACGATTTAATTTCGTCGTTAATCTCCGTATCCCGTTATCTTGCTAACGGTAAAGATGACTTTGCTTTAGTATAACTTCTGAATAATACTTCAGTCGATATTGCAAACTTTCAAACTTCCGATTAGCTTAAAACAATCTAGCAGCGCTTACATGCATGCTACTATCGCAATAGTGCTGGAGAGCGATTAGATAGCAACTGAAGCTAACATTTCCATTTCCGAGTTACATTGTAGTCACATCGAACTTCCTTTTCGATGCGGCCACAACTCTCTTCTATGGTAAATGTTATCTTTGGCCAATTTACCATCTGGGCTTTAACCTTCGTTATTAGTTATTTTGCAATTCTTTCTTTGATGTTTTTGTTGCGTATCCTATCATATTCTTTCATTCAGTCTCTATTTCATGATAAATATTATTATTCACATGACATTCCTGTTGATCAAATTATCACAAGTGTAAATTTTGTCGTCAGTAGCTGTCGTCACTGTCAGGATGACTAATTTTCCTACTTCTTTTACAACAAAGGGTTGTTTATTAAGGTTTCTGTAATTGGGGCATTATACTGATCACCAGACTTTATTCCATTTTCCTGGGTTAAATTCCAAAAATTTAGACAGTCTCTGCTGAACCGAGCGAGGTGGCGCGTCTGCTGAACCGAGCGAAGTGGCGGACGCTAAACCCTTCCTTCCTTCTCTCATGAAGTGAGGCCATGATCTTTCCGTCGAATAAGGACGTTAAGCTCGGCGGACCCTTCGTGCTATTCGCTAGGAGTAGGCCACTACCATGACAAGCCAACGCGTCTTGACTATGTGGCAGGTTAAGTACCAATGTGCTATTTCTGAGGCACCTCGCGTAGTGGTGATGGGACCCTCTGTAGCAGAATGGGCCTCTATTGGACGCGAGAGGCAGGCTATGTGGCAGCTCCGGTTTCATCCCTTCCAGTCCCTTCATCCATTACAGCACAACGAGCATTCCTCAAATTCAAGCGCGCGGCACAGCTACACAATTGACATTTCGGAACAGGTCGGATGATGGCAACGGCAAATAGCCTCCACGAGCGGCGATGCAGGATTCTTGCATCTGATCCCCCATATGCATTCCATGAGCATGAGACCTTTTTCACTGGTAAACCGGTATGGAAGAACAGAAGCCTGTGTCTGTTATCCACGCATGGGCTGAGAATGAACCGCTTCGCTTGCTCTTGACCATTTTACCAGTTTTTTCCTGAAATGGAAATAAATTTGCAGTAAATCATCAAATTTACAAATATTCTTGTTAAGAACTACATTTGGTATCTTGCTTTCAGTTGCAAACGGAAAACGTTTTGTAATTACTCAACACGCTAACTCACAACATATAGTGTCTGTGGGAGAAACACGATTCTTTTAAATTCACTCCGCAACTTCGCAGCACTTTGTATGTGGGAAACCACCTGAAAACCACATCTAGGCTAGCCAGCTAAACTGACCTCGTCGTTAACCCGCAAAGCGGATTCGATCCGGAGCAGGCTTGCCTCCCACAATCGCGGCGGCGACGCGTTAACGCTCTCGGTTATCCAGGTGACACTTCGTTCACCTCCAGTTGTGTAAAACAAAATTTATTTCTGCCTTATTGGTTATCTTGATCGTTACGAATGATACGAGGATGTATTATCATTAAGTAAGGAAGACTTCTAGAGTATACGCTGGATATGACAAACGGTAGATAAATAACAAAAGATACACCGACAGAGTGGGTTACATGCTGACTAAATTGTAATAAACTCAGGCATTAAGCCAGCTAATCATAATGCACTAAAACTGCTAAGACTTCCACTGCACATGTGTTATGACAAGAAACGAGGGTTTTCACGAACACGCCGGCCGCTGTGGCCGAGCGGTTCTAGACGCTTCAGTCCGGAACCGCGCTGTTGCTACGGTCACAGGTTCGAATTTTCCTGACTGGGGCATAGATGAGTGTGACGTTCTTAGGTTCGTTAGGTTTAAGTAGTTCTAAGTCTAGGGGACCGATGACCTCAGATGTTAAGTCCCATAGTGCTTAGAGCCATGCGGACCTATTTTTTTCACGAACAGCGCGGAAACTGATAATCGGCGGCCATGAACCAGCAAAAGCGCGGATGAAAAGCGGCCGATTGTTCACAGCGGATGGGAGGTGGAGGGAGATCGCCGTAAGAGTACGTGACACCTTCACGGCCACACTACGTTTTAAGTTTGTTTATATTGGAATATGCGTGAAATGAGTTCGTTGCGTCATTAACAAAGTAACTTCTGACTCCTATGGCACAGAAATTGCGTTTAAAGTTACGTAACTGAAAGACTAGTGCAAAATCGGAGTGGGGAATTATAGTTAAGTGTTTATTGTTAATAGTGTCGCGGTTCATAAGCTCTACCTGGCAAAGATACTGTCGACGTAGTTACTTCACAAGTGATCGTAGCAAATATTGTCAGTGAAAATGCGTCAGCAATTGTGTTTTGGATGTGAAAAGTTGCTTCACATAAGCTTCCATAAGATTAGTACAGAATTTTGAATAACAATAAAGTAATTGTTTTTACATCACGAAGGTCAATGTTTCATATGGACTCTTCTAGGGCAGTTTGATTTTTGACGAGTCTACTTCACACGGACACAAACATAGGATACCGCGCCATTTAACATTCGATTTAACAATATTGCTTGTCTCTCAGCTAGTTACATTGCTAACTTAGTTTTCTGATTGGGCTATACCCCGTTTAGGCGCCATCATGAAAGGTAGACACTATTGTCAGTATACTATTTGACATCGTTTATTACTTTGTCATAGTTTCTGGCTTATTTATCCATAGCAGGTCGAGAACGGAAATGGAGAAATGCGAATATCCGGACGTAGTTTTCTAACGATGTCCTTGAACATTAAGTGCATCATACTATATTTTTTGTTATCTTCAAACGAATCTAATATTTAATAAGGACGATGGAAACGAAATGCGCCTCAAATATTTCACTTTCGAAGAGCCAAAGGCTGGGCACTCTGCGCTCAGTTTTAGGCAAAAGCAATGTCGAACAATGAAAAAAGGAAGAAAGACTGGGTTTAGCGTCCCGTTGACATCGATCTCATTAGAGACTGAGCACACGCTCTGATTGTGTCAAGGTCAGGGAAGGAAATCGACCCTTCGAAGGAACCATCCCGGCATTTGCCTGGAGTGATTTAGGGAAATCACTCACGGAAAACCCAAATCTGGATGTCCGGGGCCGACTGGGGTGGCCGAGCGTTTCTAGGTGCTACAGTCGGGAACCGCGCGAGCGGTACGGTCGCGCGGTTCGAATCCTGCCTCGGGCATGGATGTGTGTGATGTCCTTAGGTTAGTTTGGTTTAAGTAGTTCTAAGTTCTAGGGGACTGATGACCTTAGAAGTTACGTCCCATAGTGCTCAGAGCCATTTTTTGGATGGCCGGACGCGGGTTTCAACAGTAGTCCTCCCGAGTGCGAGTCCAAAGTGCTAACCAAAGCACCACTTCGCTCGGTTCGTACAATGATACAATTTTGCAGGCACATTCAGTGACATATGTTGTACTGCGTTCCGAATATAGTTAGTTGTAAAGAAGTAGTAAATTAAAACGTCATGCCTGGAGCTGAAGTTTTATTGCGTGCCAATATAAGCAGAAGCTAGTTCTTCACGCGTGTAAGTGTCTTTGACGTCATACCTCCTATACCGGGGCCAACTACATAACGATCCATGCAACGAACTTGTGACGTCACACTAGTCGGCTTGTCCGGCATACTTCGCGAACTCTCGGTGCTGTGCAGAGCTCGCGGGAAATCAATATGTAATGGAATAGGTACCCACTGAAGGTCTTAACTTTGGCGAGTGCTGTCGAGAGATTGTATGCTTTTAAATGCTCAGTCAAGAATTACTAAACCCGTCTGAAGTAGTTACTTGCTCCCCACCGGGCACGGCTGCTGGCATTCGTAAGACCTGTTGTGTCACGTGTTGCCCGACGTAGCGCCACGGCGTGTCTTTCTCGTGGGTCTCGTCCTACACATTGTGTCGTACAATGATATAGTTTTGCAGGTATATTCAATGGCATATCTCAATACTGTCTGTAAACTGTGTTGCGAATAGAATCGGTACTGAAAGAGTACTAAATTGAAACGTCATGTCTGATGTGCTGCCGTTTTATTTCACGAAAAGCGAAAACGTATTAAGCGATAAACTTCTTTCCTTTCGTCACTTTTTTGGGGGATACCAGCGAGAAAAAGTTTGCTAAAGTTTTGAAATTACGTGTTAAATTAGCTGGAAGTTTTAAGTTCTCTTACTGGCAAATACTGGATGAATAAAGTCCAAGCATTTGCGCACCATCAGTTACCCTGCCTTAAGACCAACCACAGTTCATAACTGCAATACTCAAGTTACTGCGTTAAATCTTTCATGTAAGGTTACAGCTCTTATTGAGCATAGTACGACAGCATTTACAATTACGCAAAATAATGAAAATAAAATTTTTGTTGCCCCTGGAAGCCGTTTGATAGGCAACCTGCGACTGGTTCCGGGTTCCGGAACAGTGGCTTAGTAATACAAATATTAGAGAAATCACCCTAACTTAGTGCATCTTGTGCAATTTCCAGCGTTACACATTGCGCACATTGTTGTGTGCTTTTGACCTCTTTGTAACAGGATGAGTGCTTCTCTCTAGGCCAGGCCGCCTGGCGTCGTGGTTGTGGAATGTAGCTGACACCTGGTGGATAACTTGTGTTGCAGAATGGGAGGCATCACTCAGAGGCCGTGGACACCCACCAAGAGGCGTGGCCCGATCGCCGCGGAGTTCTCCGGTCCAGGACCGGCCTGCGTCACCTTACCCAACCTCATCGGTGAGTACCTCATCTACCTACCATGGTGCAAGACGCGTGAACATCACAATTTATTTCAAGTTAGTCTAAGACAATAACATTCTTTTTACGTATGGAGAGTTTGGCATTCACTACTGCAGGCCCATATTCGTTTTACAAAAAGAGAAAAATATGAGGAGGATCAACATTGGTGCTGGCCATTGTGTGAGGTTCATTCAAATGAAAACTGGTCAGTGCGTCTACCTGTCCGCAGCTCTGTCTTGCGGTAGCGTTCTCGCTTCACGCGCACGGGGTCCCGGGTTCGATTCCCGGTGGGGTCAGGGATTTTCTCTGCCTTGAGATGTGTCTTTCATCATCATTGACTCGCAAGTCGCCGAAGTGGCGTCAGCTAAAAAGACTTGCAATTTCGGCGGCCGAACACTCCGCATGGGGTCTTCCGGCCAACAATGCCGTACGATCATTTCATTTGCAGTGCGTCTACCTCCGCCTTGTACGTAAGGTGGCACCACGTAACTGCGGGTATGGTGACGCCATCTATTGGTAGAGATACTGACGCGTGCGCGTCGTTTGATGTTGCATAGCGCCAGTGTGGTTTCACGCCAAAGAGAAGATGGTCACACAAGTTATCGTCAACTATCGAACATGCAGTCGGGTAAGCAGAAGTGATTCGATTTTTTGAGACCGTGAAATGTATTGGTGGATGAAGGTTGTGTATGGTGAGTACAGTCAGAGTCGTTCAAGTGTTGTTGGAATGGCGCAAACGATTCCTTGAGGAGCGCGAGTCACTGGAAGACGATGTTCATCCTGGACAGGCTCTTCGTGTCATCACAACGGAAATGGTTGCCGAAGTGAATGCTTTACAGAACCTTAGACGAGCCATCAAGTCGAAACGCCGAGGCATGTTGTCCAATGGCGATATCCTCCTGCAAGATAATGCCCGCCCACACACGGCCAATGCGGTGAAGAGTGCAGCAGTTTCGGTGGGAAACGCTGGAACATCCACCGTACAGTCCTGACCTTTCACTGTGTGACTTTCATGTGTTTGGACCTCTAAAACAAGCTATTCGCGGACATCGATTCGCAATGGACGACGAAGTGTGTGACTGGGTCCAGGCCTGGATCCGACAGCACCCTACTAGCTTCTTCAAGGATGGAATTGACCGGCTAGTGTCGCAATGGGATAAATGTGCCGACAGTTTTGGCGACTATTTTGAGTATGTGTACTTTGTGTAACCACATTTCTGAGTTAATAAAATAGTTACGGTTGCTTTACACTAGTGATCGGGTTTCATTTGAATGTGCCTTATACTATAACTGTAACACCATGAAGGTGGATTTACTTACCATTATGACTCTCCTCTTCTTCAGTGGTCCGCACAGACTAGGTCTGTGTGATCTCTTCTTATGGGGTAAGTCAAAGATCGTGTGTTCCTGCCTCCACTGACACTCAAATTGAAGGAAGTATAATTAATGTGACCATGATGTGTTATGACGTGTGTGGCAAGAATTTGACTATGGTATTGACGTTTCCCACGTCACAAACGGTGCCCGTATTGAACACCTGTAACGCGAATTAAAACCTTGGAGAGGTGTCTGATTTTCGTATGTCTTAAAATTTCCTCGCAGTCATCTTCTGCAATCCTGGAGTTACTTACAAATGGCTTTACTTATTCGTTGTTTACATCGCGGAATGTCTTCCATCGGGGCAAATCGCTGTTCACTACACTGTTACGAAACCAGCAGTGCCGCAGGTGTACTGCTCTTGTAAAGCGTACCTTACTTTACCCTCAGGTAAAGATCTTCATCATTTTGGGTAGTTTATACACCACGGATGTAGTGGAAAAAGAGCTTATCAACACATTTTCAGTTTCGAAACATCTACAATGTTACGGAGTAGCCTTTGTATCATTTTCATGGATGATTTCTCGAGCTTCTTTGGAATGCTTTTCACCGTTCATAATCCAGAGCGCCTAAAGTACTCATCAGTCAAATTATTCCGTTTCGAAATATAGACACTCATAGTTTGTAGCGTAATGCTTTTTTGTAGCGTTAAATTCGAGAAAATTTGCAGTTATTGTTTGAAATCATCGTCCACGGTTTCTTTAGGATTTTCAGTATCGCATGTTGCTAATGATCCCGTCGAGTGAGGTGGGTTGTCAGCCTTTCAGTGTTTCACCAACATACGTTCTTACCCAACAACTCGCCGTCATCGATCCTTACTCCACTGACACTGGCGCCAGAATGAACGCAAAGTCTAAATTTAGCCTGCACCGCCCAGGAGCCCGTATTACCTCATCTGCAAAAAATAAATGATATACTCCGCCTGGGTATGTGTCACACTGCTTGCACCGTAACTACACAGTGAACAGTTGTTTCCCTACTAGGAGAAAACATGCAGCAGCATACTCCACTATTACAAAAGTCAAAAAACCACTTTTATCCAACACAGCTGTTTGTTACTGAAATATTGATCAACTTTAAACTAGTGATGAAAGTTTTTTTTACCTAAACCAGGTTTGGAACCAACCGTGTCAACAACCACCACATAACGCGTGCCCTAGCTACCTCGCATACGCAAGCAGTGTATTAGTTTTGAAACGGTAGACTTCGCAATAGACTGACCATCGGGCACGAACTCTCCGCCAAGTGGAGCACCCCGTCATTCGCAGAAGAGTTCTCCAACACAAGAGGAGTCTTGTGTGTGTGTGTGTGTGTGTGTGTGTGTGTGTGTGTTTTATGCAGATGTCGGAACAGAGCCGTGCTTGTTCTGCCAGCAGCAGCAGCGACATACAAGGAGCAGCTCTTGTGACTGCGACTAAAGTCGTTTGAATTATGTCAGCTTCCCCCCCCCCCCTCCCCCCTCCCCCAGCTAGTTGTCAGCTAGACTTAAGTATCACATTCGTTGTTTTGCCATTTGCTTAACAGTTCTTCAGACGAATACGGCAAGCCGTTGGAAAAGAAGTGAAGAGTTCAGCCTCCCGTCGACATGGAGTCCAGCATTCTCGGAGCACTAGTGCAAATGGAGGACTGGTGGAGATAGTGTCCTTGAAGATCACAGAAAGTTAGTCCAAAACACTGGAATCTCTTCCCTTGCGAAGACTCTTTCCGAGTGACATTCGCCGGCATCAGCTTTTGCTACTAATTATGATACACCCTCTAAGCATATTTTGCACTTACGCGCCTCTGACACATCTCTCAGCTTGGCGTCGCAAGTGCCGATTGCATCGCGTGGGACTTAAACCGACCTTCTATGAGTCTTTGGTGTGGAGGGAAAGGAAGACAGAAATATCAGATTACCGTCCAGTCGACGAGGAGATCATTAGAGATGGAGCAAACATTTTGCTTGGGGCAGGAAATCGACCTTGGTCTTTTCATAGGAAGCAGACCGGCATTTGCCTCAAGCGATTTAGGAAAGTCAAGAAAAACGTAAACCGGAATTTGTACCGCTGTCCTTCCGCATAAGATCCCAGTGTTTTACCGCTGCACCACCTCGCTTCGTGGGTGTGGATGGAATATTCTCGAGTTATTAGCCGATCGACAGCAACGTGATAACGATTGACATAGAGCTAGATGGTTCGAATACTGACAGGGCAAGAGAATATCAGGTCATAAGACATTGTATTTTTGGGGCTTCTCGAGAGATGTAGCCTACGTGTAAAAACAGGATTCCACCCTTCCTCTTCTCCCATTCCTATCACCGTCAGTGCACCACGGAAGTACGCACCATAGTTACCGACTCAATACAAACAACAACTGACCGGTGGTACAAGTAAGCCATAGAAGTGCGTCCTGTGTAGAATGGTTTGCTTCCGATTAAGGTAAGAGGCGAGGCACTGGCAGAAGTAAAGCTGTGAGGACGGGGCGTGAGTTGTACTTGGGTAGCTCAGTTGGTAGAGCACTTGCCCGCGAAAGGCAAAGGTCCCGAGTTCGAGTCTCGGTCCGGCACACAGTTTTAATCTGCCAGGAAGTTTCATATCAGCGCACACTCCGCTGCAGAGTGAAAATCTCATTCTGGAGACTTAGAAAAAGTACCTCAAGTGAACCTTTAAAATCAAACAACGAGATGAACTCCATGCTGCATGCCAAATAGTTAAAGAAGACTAAAACCTACACCTCCAGAGGATTCTGGGGAGTAACAAAGCGCTCTAAAAGTCAAAGTTAGTCCCATCAGCAGTGATGAGTTTTGAAGGCAGGGCAACAGTTCCTCGCTGCTTTTTTGAAAAGGCCCAGTTGCGGTGGTTAGCCGATGCCATCCTCGGACACTTTAGAGAAATGGAAACCGAGTATGAGTTTATAGTATGGACTACTGCTACTGATTATGCCCAGCGTGGTGTAGTGTTTGTTTGTTAGACGTCATTATAGACATGAAAGAAATGGAGAGAATGAAACCGAATTTTGGGATACAGCTTGTTCGTTTGGAATATCACCAATGGGACGCCAAGCTTAATGACACACCTGGCAGAAGAATTACCTGGTCAGTGTCACACGCACATACTCCATGAGACACCTATCAGAGATTTGGAATGTGATGACCAATTTCTACCACATGGTCATTATCAAGTGTGATCATATACATACATATGCTAATTGCAGGTCTTACATACAGTCACAAATAAAAAAGGGCGAAGTTTATCCAAATGTAATGATGGCCCACGTAACGACACGCCACTTAGGCTCAAAATGGTTCAAATCGCTGAGAGCACTATGGGCCTTAACATCTGAGGTCATCAGTCCCCTAGAACTTAGAACTACTTAAACCTAACTAACCTAAGGACATCACACACATCCATGCCCGGGGCAGGATTCGAACCTGCGACCATAGCAGCAGCGCGGCTCCGGACTGAAGCGCCTAGAACCGCGCGGGCACACTCATTAGTTTCTTGAGACAAGATGTTCTACTGACACTTTGTTGTGGCTGCTGCCAACCATTCGGGTCGTGTTAACACCCATGTTAAATGAGCGGAATAACAGCCGCCGCTCTCGTTTGTGTCCTCGTTACTCTGGCGCCACCAACTATTGCTAGTAATGACACGAGTAAACCTGCGGCCGCGTCTCGCGGACTACACTTTCCAGGTGCGGTTTCATCGGTAAAACACCCGGCCGACCTTCGCGGGCAAGGTGGTTCGCTTTGTTGTCCGACCGCCTGGAGCAGGCGGGTCACCGGCACCGAGGCCTGGGTTCGATGCCCGCGCGACCCGATCACGGGAAAACGCCGGGCAGCTGTTAGCCGACACCTGCTTCTCACTCGCAGTTTTCCTCCTCATTACATACACCGTATCTTCTTGTAGAGTGTCTCCTATGTGACCAATAGAAGAAAGATTTCTTGTTATTATGGGTATACGATGCTTTCCCAATAATTAGAAACAGCCCATACATTTTTATTTTGTATTCTGTTTTTTAGGATTGTGCGAATTCTCATTTCGATTGGGCCCGCAGAGCAGTACACGTCAAAATACGATATTTTGAAAAGATTAGGTCCAGACTAGGTGCTATAAGTTTAATATTCTTTATTACGGTAGCTGTTTCGGCTTTATTGCCATTCTGAAATAACCTGTGAATAGCATTGGTGAAATTATTTACACATATGGTGGTTGTCTATATGAATAATTATACATTGGTACTTACGTCTAGTTTGAGTTGCCGTCCATATTGTACCTATAGCAAACTGTTGTTTTCCAATTCGTAGATACGACGTGCCATGCAGTAATCATAAATGTATGGAATACAGTTTGTCACTTATTTGTCAAATAAACGTTAAATCGTACGTTATACGAAAGAGCTATCAAATAAGTGACAAAATGTGTTCCACACGTTTATAATTACTACATGTCGCGTAATCTCTACAAATTGGACAACGACAGTTTACTATAGATGAAATATGGGCGACAAATCAAACTAGAAGTAAGTGCCAGTGTATAATTATTCATATGGACAACCACCATATGTGTAGATAATTTCACCATTGTTCTTTGCAAGTTATTTGGGAACTTCAATAAAGCCGAAACAGCTGTCGTAATAAAGAATATGAAACTTATTGCGGTTAGTCTGGACCTATCGCTTTCAAAAATTCTCCTGTAGTTTCAGGTGCACAATTTTCTGCTACAGATGTTTGTCTGCGTTTATTATCCCTTACATAGGATGTGGGGCAAGCAATTACACGTACCGTAACTGAAAACTGTTAATTCTGAATGTGCTAACTGGGACAGAAGAATGCAATGGTTAATTTAGGCATTGCTGAAAGTTCCTTATATTAGGGCAATGTCATAAAAAAGCCGCAGTTGTTCTGGCCACTTACATACATTAAACAACCAATTATTGAGTCCTGGTCTGATTATGTAGTTTGGCCGATAATTGCCTGTTTTTAGAGTGTACTGTATTGCCTTCAGAGACGAAATAATCGCTCAGTTTTGGAAATGAATCGACATGAATCTTAAATGAGAAATAGTCCTAGTGTCTCTTGAAGTAATTTACTGAATTCAGCGTCTAACATTGCTCCAGCTCATTTAGTCACTTAGTGAGCCTAAATCCCATTATTTTTCCCAGGACACAGTCGAACGGAAACTCTACAAACTATCCCCTATGGTTTGATATACCTGGACGTTTGGGTACAGTACGTTACGGACATTAAGTAAAAACAGTTAATAAGAGACATTTACCAAGATTTCTGATTGGCTTAAGAATTGGAGGTCAGACAGGTACCATCTTGAAGAGATATAGAGGTAACATAGAGTGTGCAAAACAGAGTGATAAAGACAATACTGTTAACACTGTATAATAATATCTTGGTAGCAGCTGACAACAAATTGTTCACTGATGATGTAGTTACTTCGTAGGAGATAAATGTAACGGAAAACCACGGAAATTATTAAGTACTCCAAATTTTGACAGGATTCTGAGCGTGGCGATAGGGAAAAACCTGTAAATAAGTTAATCTACAAGTGATATAGCCAATCACAGTTGGAATGAACCTTGTACAGGTACAAACAAAAGGCACCACGGTCATTCAGTCAACCATCTTTAGCTGAAGATTTGTTTGAGCACAATATACATTGTGTCCATAAAGTCCGTTTACAAATTCCAAATTTTATTACAACGGCATTTGTTGAAATATGTTAACAACATTTCTTTTATTGTAATCAGTGTTTATAAAAGTTTTTGCCAGTGTTTAATAGACCTCTATATGGGCGCCTTTAGTTGCAAGAAGCACATCAAGACTGTACTCGATTTCTTGCCGTGTTCACTGTAGCATAGCGTCATCAGTGGTAGCAATGGCATTACGAATCCTTTGCTTCAAGTCAGCAGTGTCCCGTATCTGTGTTTGATGCACGATATCTTTTACATACCCCCGTAAAAAAGACAAGGGAGTGATATCTGGCGAACGCGGTGGCCAAGGAATTGGCCCATTCCTCCCAATCCATCTGCCTGGAAATATTTCATTGAGGAACGGACGAACATGCAGTCCCCAATGTGGTTGGGCACCATCTTGCTGGAAAATGATAGTTGGTTGCAAGTGAATCAGTTGTGGTGCGACGTATTCGGTCAGAAGGTCGAGGTAAACATCTGCAGTAATATTGCTGACTCGCTGAATACAAATGGACCAATTATTCGGTTGCACATGATTCCATACCACACATTCAATTTTGGACTATCCCAGTGAAGCTTCCTAGTCACATGAGGGTGTTCAGATCCCCAGATTCTCACATTGTGTCTGTTTAATGTCCCAGAAACATGAAAAGTTGCCTCGTCACTGAAACAAACTCGCTTGAGGAATGCTTCATCCTCCGAAAAGCGTTCCTGCATGTTGAGTGCAAACTCTGTCCGTTTTGGCTTGTCATTTGGCTCAAGTGTCTGTAGCAGTTGCACTTTGTAAGCGCATAACGGTAAGTTCTTGTACAGTTGAACGTGGTACTTGCAACTGTCTGGCAACAGTGCGGATGGACTTCGTAGGTGAACGAGTGAAGGCATTTAAAATGCGATCGATGTTTTCCTCGGATGTTCTTGGTCGCCCGCTCCTCCCTCCCTTTACCCGACAGTCCATATCTCCATATGTTTTTGTGCCATGCACGGATTGAAGGAATCGATGGTGGATCTCTTCCATACTTCGTTCTGATGTTTCGCTGACTCTGAACATCCGATTTTGTCTCAATAAACCAGGACACACATTGTCCCTTCTCTTTACGAGTTGCCATTTTATAGAGTCTCAGTTCCTTCCGCCAACAGAGTGGCTGAAACACAAAATTTTAGTATATATAAAAACTTTAAACAGGATTACAATAAAAGAAATTTTGTTAAAATATTTCAACAACTGCCGTTGTAATAAAATTTTGAAGTTGTAAAGTGACTTTATGGACACACTATGTATAAAGAAATTGAAGGTAAAAATGCTACCCATCGACGACGAATCTAAGTTATCAGAACAGTAATTGTTTTCATTTCTTTACTGTCAGCCAACGCAATTCTGTAATCCACTCCAATAGGACCACAGCTGATTTTCCAATTATTGTCCAACTGAGTTCCCGCTCAGACTCTAACGGCTCGACGTTGACCGAATTTTAAGCTGTACTCTCCCTTTATCTCCTAAACGTCTGTCTGGAGATAACTTTTGAATTCTGCTCTTTAAGAACTCTAAAAAAAGGCCAAGGCACAAACCTAAACGGATAGAAAACTACAAAATAAATGAAAATTTGTGGCATGGCAGGATTTTTTACGTCATGAACTAATTTGTTACTCTTCGAGCAAATTATCACAGTACTGAAACTTCCTGGCAGACTGAAACTGTGTGCCGGACCGAGACTCGAACTCGGGACCTTTGCATTTCGTAGGCAAGTGCTCTACCGAGTGAGCTATCCAAGCACGACTCACAACTTCACTTCCGCCGGTACCTCGTCTCCTACCTTCCAAACTTCCTGCGAGCGGGAGAGCTTCTGTGAAGTTTGGAAGGTAGGAGACGAGGTACTGGTGGACGTAGAGCTGTGACGAAGTGTTGTGGGTCGTGCTTGTGTAGCTAATTTGGTAGAGCACTTGCCCGCGAAAGGCAAAGGTCCCGATTTCGAGTTTTAATCTCCCAGGAAGTTTCATATCAGCGCGTACTCCGCTGTAGAGTGAAAATTTCATTTTGATATCACGCCATTATTTGTGAATGGGCTGAGATGGGAAGTAGCCGAGCCATTCTGGTCGGCGTTAGAGTGAAATCACAGATTTCCTAGGAGAGTTGCACACGCCTTGTAAGGAGCGAGCGCAAGTAAAACTCCTTGGCTGTCCCGTGAGACGCACGTCAGTCCGCCGCTCTGTCGCGAGTTCTCCGAAAAGCCCGGGGACGCGGTAGCCGAGGAACTGGTCTGTTTTCCTGTTCCACCGACCGCTGCGTTTCTGCTGTTTCGGGCTTTCCACTCGTCTTTCCATACAGGGCGAGCCGGCTTCCACAGCTGCCCATGCTGCTTATGGAGAGAAAGCCTTTCTCAGAGTGGAGCTCATTTCGTGCCTTCTCGTGTATCACCCTTCCCCTGCCTTGCAGTTTTACTGTCGTCCGCTTGGAGAACTTTCTTCTAGTCCAGTAATTCAAACTGGGTATCCCTTGGACTGCGAATGTCACTAAGGGAGTAACAGAGGTCGAACGGCTGCAGCCGAATAAAAACTATACAAAATAAACAAATGCGTCTTTTTCGTCACCCATCACGACCATTTAACTGCAAAACTCTGCATCTGTGGACAATCGATATTTGCAAATGGTGCTGTCGTCTGCTGTGTAGTTAAGTGCTCAGAAGATCAAAGTAGTTGAAAATGATTTAGACAAGCTATCTGTATGGTACGAAAAGTGACAATTGACAGTAAACAATAAAACGTGTGAGGTCATACACATGCGTACTAAAAGTAATCCGTTAAATTTCGGTTACAGGATAAATCAGAGAGATTAAATGTCTGGCAGTTGAACTAAAAACCTATGGATTACAATTACTAGCAACTTATATTGGAACCATGATACAGAATATGTTGAGGGCAACGCGAACCATAGACTGCGTTTTATTGGCAAAACAGAAGATGCAACATATTTACTAAAGAGACTGCCTACACTACGCTTCTCCGTCCTCTTCTGCAGTGCCGCGCGGGGTAACCGCGTGGTCGTTGGCGTCTTGCCGCGGCTCTCCTCATCCGAGATTCGAGTCCTCCCTCGGGCATGCGTGTCTGTGTTTGTGTGTTGTCTGTAGCGTAAGTTAGATTAAGTAGTGTGTAAGCCTAGGGACCGATGACCTCAGCAGTTTTGTCCCATAGGAACTTAACAACAATTTTCTTCTGCAGTATTGCTGCGCGAAATGGGGTGCTTACCAGACAGGATGACAAGAACTCTCTTGGCAGTCGATCCTATTCCTCAGTAAGAACGGTGCGGAGGTCTGGAAGTGTAGGGATGCAATTAGCTTCCCCAATGCAGCCCTGGCATATTCTGTAGGATTCAGGTCCGGGGATCTCTATGGCCTTGACCCTCAAAAAATTTAGCAGGGGGAGCGACTGTTAACAAGTTTTTGAAAACAGCCATAAGTCGCACTTTGTATTTTTATAAAAAATGTGTATAAAATATATAAAAAATACAAAGTGTGGCTTGTGGCTGTTTTCAAAAATATACTTCAAGAAATTCATCCACCAGAGCAGCTCGATGCGGACGGGAGTTAACGTTCGTAAAGAGCAAGTGTGGACGAACTCTACCTCTAAAAAGGCGAACACGTTGTAGCAGTACCTCAGTTCCATACCTCTGAGCGTTTAATTATTCCTCCGACCACCAACGAAGATTTCGTGTGGCCACTCAACATGCCTCTCCACACTGTGACGCCATCACTACCAAACCGGACTCCTTCCATGAAGTTCCCCAGGCTGTACCGGCTACCAGGTTCTCTGGGTAACATGCGTCTAGAAACATTTTGCAAACTGAAGTGGGACTGATCTATGAAGGGCACATTCCTTCCTTCATTCATGGTTCAATTTCGATTCTGCCGTCTCCATAGTACATGGGCCCGTTTCTGTGGTAGAATGTGCTGTTCTGAGACTCCGATATGCAGTTTGTCTTTAAACAGCAAGTCCTTAGGCAATTACAAACTTTGCAGCCAATTGTCTTCAGGTGCACTCCGACATCGTAGCGAGCGAGGTAGCGCAGTAGTTCGCACACTGACTCGCATTCGAGAGGACGACGGTTCTAACTCGTGTCTGGCTATTCTGATTTAGGTTTTCCGTCATTTTCCTAAATCACTTGAGGCAAATGCCGGGATGGTTCTTTTGAAATGGCACGTCCGATTCCCTTCTCCATTCTCCCCTAATGCGAGCTTGTGCTCCGTCTCTAACGACCTCGTTGTCGACGGGACGGTCAACTCTAATCTCCTCCTGCTCCTATTTCGTCGAGTAGTTACGGGCAGGTATCGGTCCTGCTATGGAGTGGTTATTCTTGCTCGACCCTGTACTGGCCTAGGACATATACACTACTGGCCATTAAAATTGCTACACCAAGAAGAAATGCAGATGATTAACGGGTATTCGTTGGACAAATATATTATACTAGAACTGACATGTGATTACAATTTCACGCAATTTGGGTGCATAGATCGTGAGAAATCAGTACCCAGAACAACCACCTCTGGCCGTAATAACGGCGTTGATACGCCTGGGCATTGAGTCAAACTGAACTAACATGTGATTACATTTTCACGCAATTTGGGTGCATACATCCTGAGAAACCAATACCCAGAACAACCACCTCTGGCCGTAATAACGGCCTTGATACGCCTGGGCATTGAGTCAAACAGAGCTTGAATGGCGTGTACAGGTACAGCTGCCCATGCAGCTTCAACACGATACCACAGTTCATCAAGAGTAGTGACTGGCGTATTGTGACAAGCCAGTTGCTCGGCCACCATTGACCAGACGTTTTCAATTGGTGAGAGATCTGGAGAATGTGCAGGCCAGGGCAGCAGTCGAACATTTTATGTATCCAGAAAGGCCGGTACACAACCTGCAACATGCGGTCGTGCATTATCCCGCTGAAATGTAGGATTTCGCAGGGATCGAATGAATGGTAGAGCCACGGGTCGTAACACATCTGAAATGTAACGTCCACTGTTCAAAGTGCCGCCAATGCGAACAAGAGGTGACCGAGACATGTAACCAATGGCACCCCATTCCATCACGCCGAGTGATACGCCAGTATGGCGAAGACGAATACACACTTCCAATGTGCGTTCACCGCGATGTCGCCAAACACGGATGCGACCATCATGATGCTGTAAACAGAACCTGGATTCATCCGAAAAAAAGACGCTTTGGCACACGTGCATCCAGGTTCGTCGTTGAGTACACCATCGCAGGCGCTCCTGTCTGTGATGCAGCGTCAAGGGTAACCGCAGCCATAGTCTCCAAGCTGATAGTCCATGCTGCTGCAAACGTCGTCGAACTGTTCGTGCAGATGGTTGTTGTCTTGCAAACGTCCCCATCCGTTGACTCGGGGATCGAGACGTGGCTGCACGATCCGTTACAGCCGTGCGGATAATATGCCTGTCATGTCGACTGTTAGTGATACGAGCCCGTTGGGATTCAGCACGACGTTCCGTATTACCCTCCTGAACCCACCGATTCCATATTCTGCTAACCAACGCGAGCAGCAATGTCGCGATACGATAAACCGCAATCGCTATAGGCTACAATCCGACCTTTATCAAAGTCGGGAACGTGATGGAACGCTTATCTCCTCCTTACACGAGGCATCACAACAATGTTTCACCAGGCAACGCCGGTCAACTGCTGTTTGTGTAGGAGAAATCGGTTGGAAACTTTCCTCCAGTCAGCACGTTGTAGGTGTCTCCACCGGCGCCAACCTTGTGTGAATGCTCTGAAACGCTAAACATTTGCATATCACAGCATCTTCTTCCTGTCGGTTACATTTCGCGTCTGTAGCACGTCATCTTCGTGGTGTAGCAATTTTAATGGCCAGTAGTGTATGTCCTGTGTGCGTCTCGAAACCGTGGCCGAATCCTCGAAATGACACTTCTTAGCACGTCCAAGGATACTGAGACTTTGGTCAGTGACTGGCCTGCTTGCAGGCGGCCGAGTATTGCACCCTGCAAATCGAGGTTCATACGGAGTGTTCGTGGCATTACGTTGTCAACTTCGCCAAGAGACTACACTCTGCTCATTGTGAGTGGCCAACAAGACTAAGACATGAATGGTCTCATGCACTGTTTGTGTTTACATTTCGGTTAAGCCGCTGTTCACAGCACGGAGCACTGCTTTCCTATACATAGCGAACAAGTAGGGTTCGCAGGTAAATATTTACAGTGATGTTAGATGTTTGCTCACCTTTTCTCTCTTCATTTTCGTGTTTTCGTGATTATACTTGACTTTTGGACACTAATTCATCGGCAAATCAGCACAAATGCCGACGGTAAGCCGTATTTGGAAATAAACTTGTTCTGTTTACTTACGGTACTTGCTACTGACTAAAGCCTACTTCACTTTTCGCCCTAAAGCTTTCATTCAGTTCTGCTCGCTTCTGTCTCGCGTTTGTTTTTACGGTAATATTATTTGAACGTCAACAGTGATGCGCAGCAGTACAGACCGGTTTACTGACAGAGAGTCGGCTGATATGCATAATTCGTGTACCGGTTCACTGAATGCAATGGAAATGCGGCACGACTCTACACTGAGCTGTTCCCGCAGCGATGTTTATCACATCCCAGTACACTTGCTTCGGTCAGAGGGTTGGTAGAATCCTCTGTGTTCTGTGTTGTACGTTTTGGTGGTTGAATATTATTCTATAAAGAGACGTCAGACACCGTGGATCTTTTGTGCCAAAATTCTCAGAAAATATACCTGAATAGCCCTTTAAGTGTTGTCGGTGGCGTTGGGGGTTGTACTGTATATGTTAATATTTGTAGAACTTACAACCGAGCGAGGTGGCGCAGTGGTTAGCACACTGGTCTCGCATTCGGGCGGACGACGGTTCAATCCCGCGTCCGGCTATCCTGATTCAGGTTTTTCGTTATTTCCCTAAATCGCTCCAGGCAAATACCGGGATGGTTCCTTTGAAAGGGCACGGTCGATTTCCTTCCCCGTCCTTCCCTAATCCGATGAGACCGATGACCTCGCTGTTTGGTCCCTTCCCCCAAACAACCCAATCCCAACCCAGAGAGACAGAGAGAGAGAGAGAGAGAGAGAGAGAGAGAGAGAGAGAGAACTTACAGACTCATGTTCATCAGAGGAATTGAAGAAGAAATTAGGAAAGTGCCTGATGACGCTGCTGGAGAAATATGACGTGAAGCATGAAATGAAATGATCGTATGGCATTGTTGACCGGGGGTCCCCATTCGGGTGAGTTCGGCCGCCGTATTGCAAGTCCTTTTTAGGTGACGCCACATCGGCCACTTGCGGGTCAATGATGATGAAAATGATGATGAAGGACACACAACACCCAGTCCCCTGCCGGGAATCGAACCCGGGGACCCCTACGTGGTAGGCGGTAACGCTACTGCTACGCTACAGACTGAAGGAACACAGCTCTGTTCCTCCAAGATTATATGGCCTCCCCAAGCTCCACAACGTAAGAGGGGCGTTCAATAAGTAATGCAACACATTTTTCGGAAAGCAGGTTGGTTTTAGTCAGGATTCCAATTCATCGTATTTCCAGCTCTTTTGGCTAGAAAACCAGTTCAACGCGACGGTCTTACCACCCTACTGGGAGGGCCTGTATGTTCGATGGTACCACCCTACTGGTCGACGTCGGAGCCAACGTCTCGCTGCATGTATAACCTCCCCATCATCCAAGTACCGTTTCCCGGGGAATGCATCCTTCATTGGCCCAAACAGATGGAAGTCGAATGGCGCGAGTTCTGGGCTGTAGGGTGGGATAAGGAAGAACAGTCCAATGAAGTTTTGTGAGTTCCTATCGGGCACGCAGGCTTGTGTGAGGCCTTGCATTGTCGTGGAGAAGGAGAAGTTTAATTGCATTTTCTGTGGCGACGCACAAGCTGAAGTTGTTTCTTCAGTTTCTTAGGCTGTATGAGGCCGACTGGCACGCGAGAAATCGGACAGGTTTGCGCGACTTTGTTGCCATGATGACGGACACCTCACCAACGACTCAACGACTCACCGTGCTTTTGTTCACTACCAGGTCTCTGTAGACATTCTGAAAGCGCCTATCAGTATCTGCGCTGCTCTGGTTTTCCGGCAGAATAAAGTCATTTAGAGTTCCCTGCTTGGAAAGCACCTTCGTCACAGACGCCATTCTGAAGGCTACGTATAACGCCGCCACCTATGGTAAGTTAATGAAACGACAGGTGCTGAAGCAGGAATATTCGACGATGTCCCACAACGAATTCCGTATTTTTTTCAACCGAAACTGGCCGAAGAAAAAGATCTGTTGCATTACTTATTGAAGGTCCCTCTTAAACATAAACAAAAAAGTGGTTCAGAAGGTGATGGAAGTTATAAATCACGTTTGAGGCAGATATTAAAAGCATTGCCGTTTACATCAATAGTGAATAATATAAATCCACCTACTTATTGGTTGGCCAAATATTTGGCCTCGTTGTTGAGACCTATTCTAGATAAAAGTGAGCATCATTTCCGTAATTCAGAAGATAGTATTAGTAGGTTAAAAACTAAGGAATCTAAAAACTATGGCAGCTTTGACTTTTGACGTTGTTTCCTTGTTCACAAAAGTACTTATTGTTGGCTCTCTGTCACAGATTGGAAGCAAGTCTGAAGAACATATAACGGCATTATTTAAGCATATGCTAAACTCCATTTACTCTTTATTTGATAACCAATATTTTGAACAAATTAATGCTGTTGCCATGTACAGTCCTCTCTCACCCATGATAGCTAATTTATCTATGGAGGATTTTTAAGAAAGAGCAATCAACTCTGCAGTTTTAAAACCGATAATTCTCTGCAAATATGTCGATGACAAATCAAATGGCTCCATGCACTATGGGACTTAACATCAGAGGTCATCAGACTTAGAGCTACTTAAACCTAACTAACCTAAGGACATCACACACATCCATGCCCGAGGCAGGATTCGAACCTGCGACTGTAGCAGCAGCGCGGATCCGGACAAAAACGCCTAGAACCGCTCGACCACAGCGGCCGGCTATGTCGATACACATTCATAGTTTGGTCCCATGGCGAGGACAAACTGATCCAGTTTCTTGTACATCGAAACTCCATTCACGAAACTATCATATTTGCGATGGAACCGGAAAAGAATGGCAGTCTACCGTTTCTGGATGTACGAGGCGTGTTTTTAAAGTAAGTACCGTTTTGAAATTCTGCCGTTGCAGCGTCGCAGTCGGCATTTGGCGCATGCACGCTGTGTACTGCACTCTGCTGGCAAGCCACGGACGCCATTACAAAGTCATTCGGCGTGTTTACGTTTGTTTGTGAGTACTTGAAATGCCTCCTCCTATTGAGAATCCAGACGACTGTGAAATAGGCGCTGTGATCCGGTTTCTTAGTGCTAAAGGCTTCAGATCAGTGAGTGTATAGAGAAAACTTAGTGGGCGATGGAATGGTACGGAAACAGGTGAGAGCTTTTAAAGATGGCCGTACGAATGTGCATGATGAGAAAAAAATGTGAGCCACCCTTAGTAATTACTGACGGTTTGGTGAAGAAAATTGATGGAAAAAATGAGAGAGAACATATGCTTTACGACTTCGATATGACTAATAAGTGTTCCTGCATTTGAAGAAGCACCTGGGTGGTCAACACCACGACAACGATGAAGATGTCAAAACGATCGTGTTACAATGGTCGTGTAAATCAGGCGACGGGTTTCTGCTAGAATAGTATTCCAAAGCTGGTCGTACAATACGAGTGCGTTAATATTGGTGGAAATTATGTAGAGAAGCAGGTTAAAGTACAACCTTTCGTGTAAAAATAAAACAGGACTCGTATTAGTTAAACAAAACATCCGATTAAGGGAGCTCTGCTAACGAAAACGCCCAACCAACCAAAAGATGAGCAAGAAGAGACTTATGTGGAAAATATTTATTCAAAAAGTGCAAGAATAATGAAGAAGAATACAGTAGGGGTTAACTTCCTACCGCGTGCCAAGACGACACCTCTTCTGGGGTCTATGAAGGATGATTTGCTTTTACGAACGGTAGGTATATGCGAAATTCCTTGTGAGAGTGGTAAAGGTACATAGGACAAACAGTACGCACTGTAAAAGAACGTTGCATTGAACACCCGCGATACACTTGCCTACTACAGCCTAGCAAATCTACAGTGGCTGAACATTTTATTTCCACTGTCTATATCATGTATTACGGGGAAGTTAAGATACTGACCACAGCCTCATCCTACTGGGATTCAGTGGTCAAGTAAGCTGTGGAAAAACAATTAGCAGACAACCTGCTTAGCCGAGACGAGTGTTGCCAGCTAGAAAAATCATGGAAAGCCCTCATTTCACTTTGTGCTCTCAAAGGAAATATTGTTCTAGGTCTTCACTGCCTGGCATTCCAACACATGCCATAGATAATAACCAACCAAATACTCCACAAGCATTGTGGATCCATTGACTGTGCTTGCTTTGCCATACTCTTAGAGGTGTAAAGTTTTGTCTACGAGTGACGCTACTGTTACCAATAGTACTATCGTTGACGCATGCGTGTTTACTTCACAATGTTAAGAGCGTTAGAAATCCTGCAAGCGACTCACCTTGAGAATCGCTTAGAGGTTGTCAGCTGAAAAGTAATATCCTGGATCCATTCCCAAGAAATGATGGTATAATTTACAAGTCACAGCAAAATAATAAGGCACAGAATTTCACCAACGAGCAAGAGAAAACTTCATTCAAAATACACAAACAACAAAACGTTTGGAGGACAACTAAAAACCAGCCACAGCTCAGGAGAAGTCAAATACAGCCGTCATGACGTGGTATATTGATTTATACCTATGGCTGATTTCGGATGTTAGCCACTGGGCACACACAAGGTACAAAAAAATGGCCAACGTATCAAACACTCTAAAGTAGTTCCTTAGGCTAGCCCGGACATACACAGCTCGTGGTCGTGCGGTAGCGTTCTCGCTTCCCACGTCCGGGTTCCCGGGTTCGATTCCCGGCGGGGTCAGGGATTTTCTCTGCCTCGTGATGACTGGGTGTTGTGTGATGTCCTTAGGTTAGTTAGGTTTAAGTAGTTCTAAGTTCTAGGGGACTGATGACCATAGATGTTTAGTCCCATAGTGCTCAGAGCCATTTGAATTTTTTGAACCGGACATACAAAATCTAAACATTGTAATGTCTCTGTCACGACAGCCCAGTATATATACAATGTCCTAAATACACAGTAGGATCCCTTAGACCCACTTCGACAGTTAATTGTAAATCCTAACGCTGTAAGCAATCAATGAGATCTCTACAACATTGCTTTGTGAGATGTAGTTCGCAAGAATCGAGAGTCCTCGCCTGAAAGACTGGTCAGGCAATCCCTAATCATTCCGAATATATGATATTCAGAAGGAGATAAATGAATTTATCCCAAGTTATCATTGTCATGTCACTATGTGATGACGGAGTGTATGTTTACCCTTGCACACGTCTGCCATAGCATGTGTTGTGTGTCTGGCGTTTATTAATACCGTGTATCTCTCTCTGTCCTCTGCTGCTGCGTCGTTGTCCTGTATGACTGTGACCACTATGGTGAGTACTGGTGGCAGAGCATTGGATCACTGAGACCTGTAGGTGCACCAGTATCACTAGCGCCTTGAGTCCATAGCTGCACGCTCAGTATGCATGCACTCTGATGCTTGGATTTCCACCATCTATAACGACTCCTCTATTCCTGTTCATAGCATAGACAACACCATCATAGTACTGCACTTGTTGAGTGTGTTGCTTTTAAAAATATATACACAGAAGTAATGAGTATGCTTTGTGTTTTCTCTTTTGCATAACTTCTTGAAGTAGTTTTACAGTAACAAATCGTGCACGGTAAATAGTCACATGTTAATGAATTACATGTTAATGAATTACATTCATACGACACGTTTCAGAGAGTAAGAACAGTCTTGAGTTCGTCTGCTGCCAGTCCTGATGTGATACTTAGCTGAGGTCTTTGAATGACATCATTCTCATTCTAAACGGCTGCAGTAATATTATCGTTTGCGTATCTTGTACTACGAATGAAAAGTAGACATTTACTAGACCGATTTAAAGTCAAAAGCAATTGTTTTATTTAATTATGGATTGCCTCAATGTTTGTTGAGAGAACACTGTAGCATGTTTATTCGAGCACCAAACCGGAACAAAAGAAGTGTACCTGCACGGCGTTATGCCTACACAGAAAATAATTTATTAGACTATGACTATTTACTCTATGCACAGATTTTATGCCACCGGCTTACACTTCCGTAACAGTTTCACACGGAACGCTTGCTTTCGAAAAAGACATTATTACTGTACAGAAAATTACGAGCTATGACACAATCCTGAATTTAAGAAACTCTGGAAGAGGAAGGAAGGCCGACTGGATATTTAATGTGCAGCGCTGACGAAAAGTACTGCCGGGAGCAAGTGAAAACGTAACAAAACAGAAATATACGAGAAATGTTGTTGCAACACTCCAGTCCAAGTGAAACGGATTTCGTGACGTCAAGTTTGTTTCAGTTACCCAGATCTTCCGTGAAGTCAACGCATTCACATTCCCCCACTGCAAAGTCAGTTACCTGTACCAACACTGTTCTAACCTTCAATCCTTACCACCACTGTAACAGCTGCAATCAATCCGATCTCAATCACTCCTATAAGTTTACAGCTAATATCCCACCAACCAAACCTGAATCGACCGTATCAGTCCGCCCTATCGACACACCACTTCACCCAGACAACTCCCTACGTCCTGTTCCCACAGCTAAAGATATCATCGGCTTCATTACCACTGTCTTTCAAAGTATACACCAATTTGAGCGTCCACATGTCCTCCATCAAGTCACCCTAGCTGTCAGCTCAGTTTTCCTTTGAATGTCACTGCCACGTGCTCTGGAAACCACTCCCACTTTCGATCTTCCTGCCTAGACGCTCTCGCCTAATTTTTTCCTACTCAAACTTATGCAGCGAATCCAACCCCGCAGCATCCATCACCATGCCACACCATAGCAAGATCTCTCCTGTCAGTGCAATATTCACAAACCACACACAAAATTATCTTTTTATATATATACCTCCAACGCCAGCTCCTCATCTTCTGTACATTCTCCATCATGATCTCTTCGCATGTATTCATTACCTGGAGCTAGTCATCAAGCAAGATCCCATACCAGAATCATTTTCAGCAGTCTACCACCTCCGAGCAGCTCAACACACAAAGTCAATTCGACTGATCACCGTCCCTCTTTTTTTAAAATAATGTAACATTTTTATCACGTTTCGATGTTTTTAATACCATTCTTAAATTAACTGTAGGCTGGAGAGCGACTACAACGCTGTTGCCAGCCCGGCCCCGCATAAGGGAATGAAGTGGCAATAAAGAAATAAAAAAAAGTTCATCAGCTTCTGTCTTATTAATCGGAAGTATAAGGTTTTATTGTAGCCCGGAATGGAGATACGGAATACGAGGAGGACTTTTTTTGTGATTTGGAAGTTGTGTCACTCTGAAACCTTAATTTCTGAAGATTAGATGGGTAGATCACATAACTAATGAGGAGGTATTGAATAGAATTGGGGAGAAGAGAAATTTGTGGCACAACTTGACTAGAAGAAGGGATTGGTCGGTAGGATATATTCTGAGGCATCAATGGATCACTAATTTAGTATTGGAGGGCAGCGTGGAGGATAAAAATCGAAGAGGGAGATCAAGAGATGAATACATTAAACAGATTCAGAAGGATGTAGGTTGCAGTAGGTACTGGGAGATGAAGAAGCTTGCACAGGATAGAGTAGCATGGAGAGCTACATCAAACCAGTCTCTGGACTACTGTAGACCACAACAAAACAGCAACAAATCAACATTAATCATATGTCATCCTTTCATTGGTTTCTAATGGTTCCTTTATAGTGCAGTTTCTTTTCATTCAGGGGTATATATTTTTTATCTTCTAGTCGAAGTTTTTACTGCTCCTTTAAACATAGATTCCTGTACAAGGAAATATCTATGATTTACTGCGTAAATCTGTGACACATGAAAGTTACTTGCGACTTGCTTTACAAGTTTCAAGTACTACGACATATACGTTCGTGCTGTATCTCCAGCTCAGCTAACTATCACTGCGTTTACAGTTCCATCTACATGATTACTCTGCAATTCACTCTTAAATGCTTAGCAGACGGTCGAAGACGCAACTTCGAAACGTTATATCTATCGTTCCCCTCTTTAATACGGCATGGGTCAAATGAACACCTAAATATTTCAGTGCGAATCCTGAATTTTCTTATTTGCTAGCTCAATAAAAAATTTTGGCATTTGGAGGCGACATTTGTTGATTGAAACCATGCGAACACCTATATTTTCATGGCATTCCGACTCGTTTATCACATCTGTGATGATCTATCCCCCATTTCGTGATAACGCAAACTACTTCGACGTCTTCTTCCATTCCTGTCTCGTTAGTATCCCATACTGCACAGAACACTCTAGTAGAGGATGATCATGCGTAGTACAAGCAAGTTCGTCAGTGGATGTGAAACTCATTCCGAGTTTATCAGTAAAATGCAACCTTCAGCTCGTACTGTCGGAAACCAAGTCTATATGATCGTCTCGTTGCTCCTATATGTAACCCGTAGGCACGTAAACGAATCGACAACCTCTAAATTTGTGTATTTTATAATGTAACAAATTCAAGGGAATTCGCTTAGTATTCATGTGAAGGATCACACACTTTGTTATTCAAGGTCAAAAACCGCTTATTATACCGTTCAGTTAACGTGTCTAAATAATTGTTATTTTTATCATCTGCTGTCGACTTCATTACGAGGAAATCATCTGCATACAATCTAAGGGGACTGTACAAATAGTCAACGACATCATATTTTTAGAAAAAAAGTCCTTCGAGAACCCCGCACATAACGTTAGTTACAATAATGAGTTCCCGTCGGTTAAAATGTACTGTAGCCTCTCTGACAGGAAGTCACGAATACATTAGCATAACTGGAACAATTTCTCACAGCCTCTGTCAAATCTCGCAACAGTTTCGAAGAGAGTAAGGAACTGCTAATTTTCAGCGTAATCGAGAAATGACTTGTGTCTACTGGACCATAAGACTGTCACTTCGCTGTGGGTGGCAGTAGTCCGCTCCTGTATTATACACGGGATGGCGTGATGCCACACACGATAGCTGCGGGCAGTCCTTGTCTGTCTAGCTGCTCGTTACGGTGGCGAACTCCGTCGCGTGTACGTCTGCTGCCTACTACGGCATTCTGGCAAATCATTTACAAACTGGCAGCACAACAGCCTTCCGTGGCGATGCCAGTCTGCAGTGCTATGCAAACGAGACACTGGCGCCTTCTTACCACTCAAACACGGCCACTCGGCATTTTACTGCAGGATAATTCATCGCATACAACTGTATACGGTAAACATCTTATAAGGACAGCGGCTAAGGAGAAGTCGTACAACCTGTCTCAGATACAGATGCTGTCTAAACCAGTGAATGTGTGGGTCTTAAAGTTTTCCCCGCGTATTTAGTATTCCGTGAGATTTAGCGATTTTATTTCCACGATATTTCGGCTGAAAACTAGGCAGCCATATTCAGATGAACATGTTTTACAATGTAAAACTTGGAATAAGATGGCTGTCTGATTTCCAGCCGAAATGTCGTGGCAAGGTGTCGATGTCATTCGCCCACACTCTCTAAACCTTGTGGAATAATAAGAAATGAACTTCAATGAAGTGGAAGTCGCTTATTAGCTTATACCACTGCTGCGCTACCCATTGCCACTAAGTTTCCTTACTTTAGTCGATGGCTTCGAAATTTGCAAATGTTACCTTCAGCGCTCAGGTAACGCATTATTGTAGTTGTCCCAGAACCTTGTCTTTATTTGTGTTCTAGTTGTCTATAAATTTACGAGACTCGCTCTGAGACAGTAGGGACTTCCTCAATATCTACCTCTACATACATATTGCGCAAGTCATCATAAGAGGCATGGCGGAGGGTACCTTGTACCACTGCTGGTAATTTCTTTTCCCGATTCACTCACAAAAGGAGCGACGGGAAAATGCATGTTTATGTACCTTCGCATAAGCCCCAATTCCTCTTCTCTTGTCTTCGTAGTTCTTACGCGAGATGTGCCTTGGTGGCAGGCATTCTGTAGTCAGTCTCAAATGCCAGTTCTCTAAACTTCCTCAACATTGTTTCGCGAAAAGCACTTCGTCTTCCTTCCAGGGACTGCCATTTAAATCCACAGAGCATTTCATTAATCTTCCCGTGCTGTTCGAATGTACTGGTAACAAATCTAGCAGCACGCCTCCGAATTACTTCGATGTGTTCCTGTAATCCGACATGAAGGGGATCCTAAAGACAAGGGCAGTAGTGAAGGCCGTTGGCGCGTACGGCGTGAAACGTCTGAAAGCAAACACACTGGCACAATCGTCGGAGCATTATAGTCTGGGGAATGTATTCGTGGTTCTCTCTGCGTGATCTGACACAATAGATCAACGCAAATATGCATCTGTCCTTGTGGACCATGTTCACCCCTACATGCAGCTTGTTTCTCCTTGGTAGGATGGCATCTACCAACAGGACAATACAACGTGTCTCAACTCGCAGTCTACGTGCGTGGTTCGAATAGTACTGGGATAGTTGAACGTACTCTCCTGGCTACCAAACTCCTCCACCTCGATGAACTTTTCGCACCGTGTATCCTGAACAGAGAATCCTAGCGCTGCTGGCCACGCACTGGAATCGGTGCGGTTCCACATCCCTATCAGAACCTTCTAGCACTTCACTGATTCTCTTCCTGCACGTCTAACGCTCGGAAAGATAGTTTTTTATGCTTTTGACGGGTGGTGACATTGTGGCTGGGCGGTGTAGATACTGTTTGCAAAGTGGTCTGCGAACAGATTCGATAGTAAAGTAGTGATGTGAAATCATGTCTGATGCTGACGTTAAATTGCATGACCAGCGAAAATGTAGTTAGCGATAAACTTTATCTTCATTTTGTGGGGGGTACCAGCTATAGAAAGTTTCGTAAAGGTTTGAAACTACGTGTAAAATTAGTGCTCTCATTCTCAAATATCGGATGAATAAGTACGGCTATTTGCGCGCTGTCAGTTACACTGCATCAAGACAAACAGTTTCCAGCTCGTCTTATTGTGTTAAATTTTTCTAACTTGTATTATCGAGTTACATTTTTAACAAAAGAATGTACCTCTTTAACACTTTGAAGACCGTCCACTTAGAGGAATAGCGGGCCAAGAAGGCCAGCCATATATGCCATTATTTAAAGAGTTACTAGCACATGTGAAACTTGTATATCTTTAAGAGTAATAAATACTAAAGAAGTACCAAGTCTCAAGATTTATTTTTCATATTTACCTTAGTTCTATGGTAGATTTCAAGTTTTAGAACAATTGTGACAGAAAGTATAATTACCCTTCCAAAAAAAATTAAGGTAAATTATTGAGCAATTTCTTCCTCTTGAACTTCCAAAATTTCTTGCTTACTTAGCAAACGTGACGTATCTGTAGCAGAACTACAGCCAACTAAAAAACCTAACGAGTACATGCACGAAATTATATCAGTAAATGTAAATGTCGTGTGACTAGGGCCTCCCGTCGGGTAGACCGTTCGCTGGGTGCAAGTCTTTCGATTTGACGCCACTTCGGCGACTTGCGTATCGATGGGGATGACATGAAGATGATTAGGACAACACAACACCCAGTCCCTCAGCGGAGAAAATCTCCGACCCAGCCGGGAATCGAACCCGGGCCCTTAGGATTGACATTCTGTCGTGCTGACCACCTTTTTTATTAATCTCATTTTGTTCGTTTTTGTTCGTCGTATGTGCTCGGGGGGGACGTCGCAAGACACCCGTTTCAGTTCGTCGTTGATCCATTAACTCAGTTTTTCATTACAGAGGGCATGTAACCCTCTGACCGAACACGCTGAGTTACCGTGCCTGCTCTTATAAAGACGTCTCATGACAGCCGTTCAGGTTGTTTGTTGATCCGTTCACTCAGTTTTTTTTAATTACAGAGGGTAGCTAACCCTCTGACCGAACACGTTGAGCTACCGTGCCGGCTAACCACTCAGCTACCGGGGTGGATATTATATCAGTGCGATGACATCCTATCTCAGCCATTCGCTACAGCAGCTGTTACATTCGTTTATGTTTCTTTCGAAATAATCTAAAATTTAAAACAGAAGGCATCATCTGTCAGGGAACACGTAGTGAGACGTCTGTATATTGTTCCCATAGGACATGAGTCCAGTTTTCGAGAGACAGATGGCTCGCGCGTTGCGAAAATCGCAGCCCGAACTACATTCGGGCGCGATCTTTTGAACACAGTGGTGTGACCCAAGCTATGCTCGGTCTTTATTTCCAAAGTGTTAATGAGTAGATTATGGCAGCATTTTAAATTAATTTAATTAATTTAACCCTTTATTTGGCAAATGGTGAAAATAAAAACAAAAATTTTTTTCAGTGCTTATATTTATTTATTATGCTTAAAGAAATACAATTCAGTCAGTTTTAGAAATGTTTGACAAAAATTATCAAATGTTGCTTACAAGCAACATTGCCAGCAGTAGACCACATTTATACATATTATAGAAAAAAAAGTGTTTGCCAATAACCTCAAGCAAAAGGTTTCCGGTACATGAATAGTTTAATTTATAAACACATTTATGCATTCCTGCTGTGTAATAGAACCGTTTCATTTTCTCTTCTAGTTCTTCTTGCAATGGAATTTTTGGAAACAGTTCCTCTTTGGAACGAATCACAATACTAGATTGCATTTTGAACACATGGCTGTAGAAAATCCAGATGGACAATAACGACAATGACCTTTGGGACCGTATACAGGCCAATGCGACATATCAAATCGAACATCTTGTGTAACAGTCAGAACTGTTGCCTTCCTCCTCTTATTTTGCGGTGGTGTTATGTCTATTAGGGCCTTCCTACTTTCATTTTCCCTGAAAACATCAAACCATTGGCAATATCTGCCCTGAATGACTTCAGTGAGGTCTTCTTGTCCCGAGATTCTCTTCGAAATACCAGCGAGGCATTTACAACACTCAGATCTAGCATAAATCCAAACAATCTCATGTACCTACACCTAGTTTTCATTGGTACTCTGTAGAGCTCTATCAGCATACCAGCAAGATCAACTCCTCCCATATGCTTGTTGTACTCACGTACAGTACTGGGACAGGGCACATCAATTCTTCTTTTTTCATTGCTGTCCCATCATTTTACTGTTGAGAGTGGTTAGACACCACAAAATGAGCTTGCAAGTGTCACGATTTTATTGTTTTGAATATCCGCCGTAAGCATATGTAATATACTAATGGCACATGTCCCAACTATGGGCAATGTTGCTCACATGCAACATAAAGTTTTATACTATTTACGTAATTCAAAACAATATTAGATTGAAATATTTCTGCTGTGAACTCACCTCTGGGTATTTCTTGAAGAAAATCTGCTAAGATTACTGCCAATTTATTGAAATCCACTCTTTTAGAACCAAAATAAGACACCCCTGTTGCCCACACGAGGAGATCTCTGTAACACCACTGCACAAACTGCCATCTCATGTGGAAAACCTTGAACTATTACAACAACTGGCATTCGCAGTGTGTAAAGGAACGTTGCCTGGAGGCAGCAATGCCAGTAAAAGGCACTGGGAAGTGTTTGTTGTCCCATAAGGCCAACGCAAATTTGATGTTGCTTGAGAGCAACACTGCCAAATAAAGGGTTAAATGAAGCAAAATACTGAAAAACAAATTTTTGTTGCCGATGAAACTCGTTAAACAGCAATCTGCACTTGGAACTGGATTCTGGGATAGCGGTTTAGTAAGATGTGTCAGACCATGCACCTGTGTCGCCCATAGCAGCAGCACCTGGCTGTTTAGGTGGCAGTGTTCATGGGCGCGCAGCTGCTAGCCCGAGTGACAACCCCGCAGCGCCGCGCGACGGACGTCGAGTAACGAATAGTTTTAATCAGACTGGCAGATCTGTGCAGAGCAGGGAGCGGGCTTGCTCCGCGACGCCGTCCTAATAAGGCGCGACCTCCGGCGGACGATTTCCGAGACAAGGTGGCGCGCCCACGCGGAACGTCACGTGGGCGGAACTGCTCGTGCTCGAGTCGCAGTCTGCGGCCGTTACCGCCGGTGGACTGCGCTCTCGCCTTTCCGATAATTACAAAGGCACTTTTCCCCACATCTTAGTCGAACACCTATCTCCACACTTTATCTCTTCGCGTTTATATGGCAGGCTCATCGAGCGACGTTGTAAATGCCAACGAGAGATAGGCACAGTGAAGTCAGGTTCTTTATGACGGCCGTAGTTCAGAGAACCAGAACTACTGTGGTAAGTGTGGTGTCACCGCCAGACACCACACTTGCTAGATGGTAGCCTTTAAATGGCCGCGGTCCGTTGGTATACGTCGGACCCGCGTGTCGCCACTATCAGTGATTGCAGACCGAGCGCCGCCACACGGCAGGTCTAGAGAGACTCCCTAGCACTCGCCACAGTGGTACAGCCGACTTTGCTAGCGATGGTTCACTGTCTACATACGCTCTCATTTGCAGAGACGACATTTTAGCATAGCCTTCAGCTACGTCATTTGCTACGACCTAGCAAGGCGCCATATTCAGTTAATGATAATATCTTCAAGAATGTATTCTGAACAGTTAATATTGTGAATTATGTACCGTCAAGAGCGACGTTCATCATTAATGGATTAGAGTTAAGTATTAAACTAATTACGTCCGCTTTCTGAATTCTAATTCCTTATCATGTCCCAGACCTCACGTCAGTATAGTTCTTCCCTCCTCACGCCAGCCTGCGTGAGCTAAAACGCGTGCATTTCGGCCTCCATTCGTAACACGGTGTTGGCTCTTCTGCCAACACAACAGTAAGGCCAGAACAGATGGTGATATATAAATTCTGTCCTGCAGTTTCTACTCTAGTGACATGTATTTAGCCGAAAATTCACCGACAGAGTAAAACAGATCTGACAGTGAACTGTCCATTCCAGCGAATGCTAACCACCTGATAATTATGAGAGGTATCACGCGTGCCAACACGTGCTTCTGTTTCCTTCTTTCACTGTATTTTGAAACATTAGCAGCCCCCCGTACCAAGCGAGGAGCAGAAACGCAGAAACGCCACCCCCCTCCCCTCCCCCTGCCGCTTCAACTAGGAAGAAAAAGCATCATGATTTTAGCAAATCGAATTCACCTCCTGTCCGCCACACAGTTTGGCGTATCACTTTCGTACTACTCCGAAGAAAGCCATATCATGTAATAGGTACTGACTAGTAGTAACTGTACCTGCAAGCAGACTTCCATCTAGTAAAAAATTGTGCTTCATTTCCTCTATGCCTCCTCTCTCCATGAAACCAACAAGACCCTCCCTCTAACTCGAATCCTGGTACGCTGTTGTGTGTTGTCACTTACTTAAACTTCGATCTTCCATTGCATTTCCAAACACAAACAGGAGAAAAATGCGGCGCACATTCCAAAATACCATTACAGCAACTCTCTTGCTGCCGTAAGATTGTAGTAGCACCACACAAGCACTTTCGTTGGTGACTCAGGAGATCGATGCGAGAGTCCACTTGGCACCCTTAGATATGGCAACGGTATATCATTCCCACAGAGTGGTTCGTCTCAGGTGATTGTCTATACTCCCTTTACGCAGCTAAGTTGTTGAGCCAGGTCTGGAACCGCAAGACCGCTACGGTCCCAGGTTCGAATCCTGCCTAGGGCATGGATGTTTGTGATGTCCTTAGGTTAGTTAGGTTTAACTAGTTCTAAGTTCTAGGGGACTAATGACCTCAGCAGTTGAGTCCCATAGTGCTCAGAGCCATTTTGTTGAGCCAGGCGCTATCGTGGAACTTACCGCCGTCCTTGATGAGTTTCCTCCATCCGCTGCACGCTTCGGCGAGCTCCTCCCATTTGTCGCACTCGCGTCCGTATCTATCTTTATAGAGCAGTGCTGGTCTTCCAGAGCGTCTCTTGGCAAGTGCGTCGCGGAAGACGGGAATGGTCCACAAAACGTAAGTGTCCTAGCCACTACACACGACGTTCCTTGAAAGTGTCGGTGTTACTCGGCCACTTCGCTGCATTCAAGACAACTCTCTAAAATGACACTTTCTCAATACATATATAAGAGATCGAATATAAGACTATCACGAATTATACTTGAATACCGTCAAGGTGCTTTAGAGTCGACTGTAACAACAATGATTTGGGTTTAACGTCCAGTGGATGACCAGGTAATTGGAGACGGGACACAAGCTCCGATTGGGAACGCATGTGGGCTGTGTTCTTTTCAAAGGACAGCCATTGTTTCATAACGAAAAACTGCCACCCGCACAAAGACGATTGTCTGTGATACGTACGTAGGGAACATTCCTCGACAAGGAACTTACAGGCAACAATTCAATGTACGGTGCAACAGGATGTAATGCCCACGAAGCTGGACAAATACACAAGTGGCAATCTAGTTGGAAGAAGAATCGTGAATAGCATCTTACATAATCTAGGTACTTACAGCAACACAAAGCTACGACTTTGAACAACAAGTTTAGTTCTGTCAGTGACTTAAGTAGAAGTGTACATAGTGAGGACGACGGTTGTAATATTGAATGGTTTTATGAGCTTGAGTACTTGCTATAAGATGTAAGCTATTTATCTCAGTAAAAAACTAAGTATTCGTTTCCAACCATTGGTTCCTTGTCGTAAAATACTTGATTTAGGGTCCTTTACAAACTGTATAATTTTAACACTAAAACTTTTAAACAACCTGTATAAGCTCATTTTGGTGACAATAGGAGATTCACGCAGTTTGTGGCGAATGCGAAGCCGTCTCTTCCACAAATACAGAGGGTGGACAAAACTGTGGAAACGCCGCCAGAAATGCATGCTTGAACATAAATGCACATGCTAGTCACCCCTGCAGGTTGCGCTGATGTATTTCACCACGAACGGTGCCTGCGAAATGTTCTCAATAAGTTGCAAATGTCAGTAGTACTAAGAACAGTATACTGTTTATTCGGAGCTAAGAGACTCTGAACGTGGCCAAATGGTTGGTGCTTGTTATGTGGGTGCCTCCGTAACCAATGAAGCCAAAGTATTTGATGTTTCAAGAGGCACTTTATCCAAGATTTATAACTCATATGGGGAAAGCGGAAAAACATCAACCGCTAGTCACAGACGAAAGTGTGTATCGAGTGATCCTGACAGATGGTCATAGAAAAGGATTGTGACGAAAAATCAGAGAGCAACAGCTGAAAAAAGTTACTGCTGAACAGGATGTCGCACTCGCGAACCCTGTCAGCACAAAACCAACACGAAGAGAGCTCCAGAAGCTGCGAATTTCAGAATGAACTGAAATTCCAAAATCACGCAACAATAATGAAAATGCCAATAACAGGGAGATTTGGTGCCGGAGCTATAAAACGTGGACTATGGAACAATGGAAGAAAATCGTTTGGTCGGATGTCTTTTGTATCACACTGTTTCCAACTTCTGACCGAGTTTACGTCACAAGAGCGAAACCTGGCAGGGGTTCCGTGATGATTTGGGCAGCCATATTGTGGTATTCCATGAGGCTCATGGTTACTCTGCAAGCTCGCATTTAGGCTGATCAGATTCATCGCACGGTACGATGAACGTTCCTGAATGGTGACGCTGCGTTCCAAGACGATATGGCCCCTGTCCACACAGGGAACTTGTTCTATGAAGATGGGGATGAATTGTCGCATCTCCCATGATCATCACAGTCACCATGTCTCAATATTATTGAACCTTTGTAGTCTACATTGGACAGATATTTGCGTAATCCTGCCACGATTTTGCAGGACGAATTGTATAAATTTCCTTTGAAAACCATACAGGACCTGTATTTATCCATTTTGAGACTGGCAGCTGCTTTAAATGGCAATGGTTTTCCTACACCGTATTAGGTCTGGTAATGTGTTGTGTTTTTGCTGTTTCCATATATTTGTCCATCCCCTGTAGAATAGCATGACAGCAAGTGTCGAGTGAAAGACGAAACGGCAGTTGGTAAGGTTTTTTTGAGTTCTGCAATGTATTAGTGTACACAGAGCCTTTTGCTTCTTGCTTGGTGACATGTTGTCGAGTCTATAGCAAAACGATAAAAACTATGCTCAGCACAGTTCCTTTGTAACATAGGCTTCTGCAGAGTTTGGATCGAGATCGAAAAGCTGCCTCGTAGCTGGAGATGTGAGAACGACTCCCGGCGCAGCTTTCCCCCCTAGTAAGCTTCACGTATGTAGAGTATGTCAAACCACACCGTAATCTGGAGTGCGTGTATAGCTGCAGTGCGGCGATATCGACTGAGAAAACCGTATAGTAGGTCGGAGGAAGATCAGGGAAATTATGCCGCTGGCGACTCCTGGATATCTATACAAAGAGTACTACCGGATTTTTGCAGGTAAGACTCCAAGTGGAAAGACACAGCGTGGAATGCTGCGCTTGTAGAGAATCGATTGTGTGTTGATAGTTGTGATTCTCATCGTCAAGGCGTATAAAGCTATCTACAGTCTCGTGAAATCTGTTCTTACAGTATTTCACATCCCCAAGCGCCGTCGAATCGACAAACTGATGCATCTTCTTGACGAAGCGCGTAATATCGGCTCTCTCTCTGGGCCGTTGCTTTGATATACGATTACAGGATTTATTTCCGCATGTAATTCGGATTGTTGCGTATAATGCGAGCTGCAAACAAAACAGCTGACAGCGCGAGTGAAGTAAACGGGTGGGATATAAATCTCTGTGCTGTTAGTGAATATAGCGTGCATATGTACGCCACAGGAATATTTTACGTTCGGAGAATTCTGCCACAGCCTGTTCTGTCATGCTTACTAATTCACAAACGTCCTATTGACAACGCAATGGTGGAGATACGATAGAGTGTTCATCCGGCATTGTCGAAAGAGTGACGCTCGACCATACGTTACGGTTTCGTAATCTTATTATGCGGCGTGCAGCAAGTGTGTTCAAACACTCTGCGGTCTTGTACCGCGTCCTACGCGTTTCAGCGTTAGTTTCGCGTAGCTTTTATCCTGAAAAATAACAAAACTAGCATGTCTTTAGTTCCGTATTTCCGGAAATATCACATAGTGAAAGACGTAACATTCATAATCCGATACCACAGTTTAACACATACAGTCACGATACACCCGCTCATTGTAAATAATGAACACGGTTGAATACGGTATCCGATTAATACGGATAGTACCGTTTACATTTTTTGTAACACGGTTTGTACGAAAAGGAGCGTACGTAGCGCAGAAAACTGAAGCAATAACAAAAGGAAGGCATCAAATTTATCAGTCTTTATGTTCCCTAGCGGCCACAAAGCGGTATGAAACATCATATTACAGGACTATTAAGCTGCCAATTTTTTTTTGTAACCTACGGACATTTACTGAAGAGTATCGTTTATTTTTAGAAACATGAAGTAGATAGTAAACGGCAAGAGGCACGATGAATTGCAAAACGACATCTTATATGTACACAGTAACGTGAAGTTTTGTTCATTGAAGTTCGAAACGAACCAGTTTATGAATGCATAAAATAGGAAACTCCTACGTAATGCAGTATCTAAATTATTTAACGTGCCAGATAAGTCACTATCACCGTAGCTGTATTGAAAACTGCTACATACAATGCTTGATAACAAAGCCACAAAAACAATAAAACTGCTTCCCAACTCAAAAGAAACCAGCTCAGGAGGTCTTGTTACATCAGAGCCGGAAACGTCGTGTTTCGAAGAAGAAATAATTACCTCCATCAAATATTCGTGAACTAAAAAGTCGAGTGAAGAGTAAATAGGGGCAAATCTTTAGACATCGTGTAAAATCGGTGTGTGTCAACGCATGTGCCAATCATATGATCTTTCACTCACAGAAATATTTGCTTTTTATGGATAAAGTACTGTGTTTCTATTCTCTTGCTTTCAGAGGTATAAGCTACAGTTGTAAGCAATTCCGAGAGTATTTCTTCACGAAGACACTGTAGTTTATGTCATTCAGGTAATGAGTTTTAGCTGTGTTTATATTTATTTTAGGATTATTCAGGTCTCTTGATGTTTTACTAACTCATAGGACGCAAAAATATAAAAGCTATTTTCTAAATTAAGTAGAGGAGGAATTAATAAAAAACATTAATGTTATGGTACATGTGACGTTACGTGACCAATGGCTTTCTTACCGCTCAGATGGTACCAACTTTCGCAGCTTAGAGTGTCGCGACTGCAGTTAGACTGTGTCATTCATGGAGGTAAAAAGTGAATGGAGGTTGCACTACAGACTTGCCGTCTATGTCGTTTTGAAGCCAGACTGGACGCCGTTTAAAGTAGCCCAAAACATTGGCGATTACTGTTTACGAGTGGTTCTGGTTCATTATTTCTGTCCTGTGCGCTCAATAACCGTTTAATATACTAAAAATTATAGAGCTTACATGAACGTAGTGTCAGGAAGGCAATTTCGAACGTTTATCTGTTCCTGAATGCGTATTTACTCTAGCAGTACGACACAGTCAAAGTGACTTCACGGGGAAGTGTGGGTATGAATGCAGTGAACATAATGTTTTGGACTAGTTAAGATGGCGGACATCGGCTTCAGATTTGTGACACCTCCCCTCTTTTTTTACCTCCATGGTGTCGGTACTACATAGTAGGAATATCTAAGAAATTTGCGTTCATATGCGAAAATCGTAGAGTAAAAATATATATCTCTACTATTTGGCGAAAACAACCGACCTTTTGTTACCAACATACATCCATAGGCCGAAGGACGATTGTTGATAAACCTCTGTGTAGGCTCGATCTCATCTCATCTTCATGGTCTTTTCGCGGGATGTACGTAAGAGGAAGCAATATATTGACTGACTCTTCCAGGAAAGTACGCTCTCGAAATTTTCACAGTAAATGACACTGCGATACAGAATGCCTCTCTTGCAGTGTCTGCCACTAGAGTTTGCTGAGCATGTCCGTGACTTTTTCGCGCTTACTAATTGAACCTGCAAGGAAACGTGCTGTTCTTGTTTGGATCTTCTCCTTCAAAATTATCTGGAACGGATCTCAGTCTGACAAGCAATATTCAGGTATTTGTCGAACGAGTGTCTTGTAAGTTACTGCCGGCCGCGGTGGTCTAGCGGTTCTAGGCGCGCAGTCCGGAACCGCTCGGCTGCTACGGTCGCAGGTTCGAATCCTGCCTCGGGCATGGATGTGTGTGATGTCCTTAGGTTAGTTAGGTTTAAGTAGTTCTAAGTTCCAGGGGACTGATGACCACAGATGTTAAGTCCCATAGTGCTCAGAGCCATTTGAACCATTTTTTTGTAAGTTACTTCCTTTGTTGATGGACTATATTTCCCGAGGATTCTTCCAACGAATCCCGGTCCGCCGTCTACCTCACCCGCGATTAAAAATACGTGGTCGTTCCGCTACAAATCCCTTCGTAGGCATATTCCTAGATCTTTTATGGAAGTAGCTGCTTTCAGTTCTGTTCTGCAATCGTCTAATCACACAGTAATGCGTATTTTGTCTACGCACACGCAATAAATTAGATTTGTTTATGTAAAGGGTCAAATGCCATATAGCCCCCGAAGTGACGTGACGGTTACCGTTCGACGTTGGCGAGATGAGCAGTACTCTAAGCTCACACCATAGATATCTTACTCTGTGTCTTACACCAAAGTTCACAAGCCTCAATACCTGATCCATTCCGGTGATCTACGATAATCTGCGCCCAGTAGATGAGCTATTTATTCTGATATTAGACAGAAAATCTCAGTCGATACTCCATCTGATCTAGTGACCTTTCAAGTCTCTGGCGACGTCAGTGGTTTTTCTTTTCCGCACTCGCTTATAGAATACCTGTCATTCTTGCAACTGCGCGACGGCTGAAAGTATGAACAATATTTATGATCTTCTTTAGTGAAGAAACAGAATTCAGTATATCAGCTTTCATATTACCGCTCTCGGTTTCGCTGTGGTCACAATCAACAACCATCTGGGCAGGAGCATTTTCTCCGGTGACTGATTTTACGAGTGACCTTTTTTTCCCTTTTATCCGCAACACGGCATGTTCTCGAATCCAGTGAACGCTTCTCACCTAGCTGTGCAAACGGTTTATGGATGTCTCTGTGATTCTACTCTGCAGATCTACATTCGAGTTACTGTGTTACTCTACAGACTGTGCAACGCGAATAAAGCCAGAAATTACGCTCGCGAGGTGCGCTCCAGAGGGCCGCAGTCGGACGCGCTGGAGAAACCGGTTCCAGAGATGCGCCATGTGGAGGACCGTGACCTCAGCCAGCAGACGGACAAGTCAGCCTTTGCTTGCTCACAGTCTGCAGCCCGGCGGCTCCGTTTCTGATGTCAGTCACGGCAAGGAACGTATTGAGTGCTACGGAATGACCTGAGTTAGAGGCCTGTTCTGAGTAAAGAACGTTTACAGTATGACTAAGTCACGACTAGGAACTGACTTCGGCGGAAGCCTACAGCATTACGGCTGGTAACGTGACCAAATAGCGATGAGCGAATGCAGACTCCATAATGCTGTTTGGCCTTGACGGGCCGTACTTGCTTGGGCAACGTGGGTCCAGAAACAAGACGATATCCCTCAAGGGAAAAGAGTGAGGTGCTGCAGTTGTAAGGCACTGTAGTCTACCGGTATTCGAGAAGTTGGCATTTCAAATCCCCATCATTCCATCTAGATTTAAGTTCCCTGTGATTTACTTAAATAACTTAATATGTATACTGGGATGTAAGCAAAAAAAAAAAAAAAAAAAAAAATAAAACAACCTCGACTACAAATTTCTTTAGAAAAAACAAAATGTATGACAAACACAAAGCCGCTCCTCTTTACCTGAAGACGGGGCACAGTAAGACAGAGTTGGCAGCTTTAAATGTAACAGGAAAATACTACAAGTGAAAACTGGAGGAAGAAACACCAACAGCACCAGGTGAAAAAAGATGGCCATTGCTTTTCGCATGACACACGCTTTACTCACAAAGGGAGCTATCTCAAGGGGAATTAAACTATGACACCAAAACACTGATATTAAAACAGAATGATTTTAAGCAAGAGAATACTTCCGAATGACAAGAATACCAGGCGTAAGAGAACCCAGAAATTCGAAAGATCTTTCGCAAGAAGATGGGTCTAAAGATCATGGATGGACAGTATAGATAGTGAGGAAGGGAAGAACTATATCAGAAAGATAAATCGAGTCAGTTACAAAAAGAAGACTAAAATTTCACGAATATCTGCTTACGATGGGCGAGAAGAGGTTAAAAAAACAAGATTTTTAATACACTTGGCAGCAAAGATGAAGTTGCTGAGGAATGGTTTATGGAGGTGAGAAATGACCTCAGACGAGCTGAATTAAGTCGTGGAGACACCTCAGTCCGGCCCAAGTGTAGGTCAGTGATCGACAGCTTTAAAGGCTTTCAGGGAGAAAAGAAACTGGACAGGAGATGGATAGCGCAAGGAAGACAATCTACCATAGAAAGAATACAAAGATTTTGATCAGCAAAAAAGGTTCCCAATAATGCGTTTAAGTGTCACCTAAAAGAATCACGGGATGGTTCCTTTGAAAGGGCATGGCCGATTTTCCTCGCCATACATCAGAATCATGAGCTTGTGCTCCATTTCTAACGACCTTGTGGTCGATGGGACTTTAAGTCATAATCTAAGTTGAGAAGAGGACCAAAGATCCAAGCACGAAAAAAAGTGTTTTGTAGTGGTACTGGACAGATTTTCCGCAGAGCTCTGTCTACGAAATCTGTTTCCTTAGCTGACTGTTACCGGCACAGTAGCTCAGCGTGTTCGGCCAGGGAGCTGGCCACAGTCAATAATTAAAAAAAACTGAATGAAATTTGCATCGACGGTGTTTGAGTGGTCTCAAGCGGCATTCACACAGAACTAATGACGAGAAATAAGGAAGAAAATAATAGATTTTAGGAAAGTGGTCAGCGGGGTTGGCTGCCGTGCGGAGGATCCGGGTTCATTTCCCAGTACTGTCAGGGATATTTCCTTGGTGGGAGGACTGGAATAGGGTCCACTCAGCCTCGTGATGCCAACTGAAGCGCTATTTGAGAGAGAAGCTGCGGATCCAAGGTTTCAGAGGCCGATAATGACCAGGAAAGCGGTAAGCTGACCCCACACTCCTCCATACCTCATCCAAATGAAGCCATTGGCTGCAGGTGACATGGCGATCGGTCGGTCGCGAGTGGCCCGTCTGAGGCTTCCTTTCTTTGTCTACAAAAGAATTCTATCGCAATTTTGACCTTTGGCATCTGCAATTGGAATGTTTCGTCGCCCATCAGTAGAACATTTTCATATTTAAAAATGAAAAGCAAATGAAAAGCATTTTATTCCACAATATCTATTCATCACCAACCGATTTTCGGTGTTTCGGTCCGTTAACAGGTAACAACTAACGTACATTTAAAACTTAAAAAGAAATGTTACCAACGCACAGAATCTCCGTTCACGACAGTAAGCAGGATTTCTACGTCTACATCTACAACTATACTCCGCAAACCACCGTGAGGTGCATGGCAGAGGATACGTCTCATTCTACCAGTTACTGCGGTTTCTTCCTGTTCCATTCACGTATGGAGCGTTGGAAGAATGACTGTTTGTGCGTGCAGTAATTATTCTAATCTTATCCTCACGAGCGGGAGCGAAAGGCTATTTACAATTTGTACAGAAACCAGATGGCAGTTATAAGAGTCGAGGGGCATGAAAGGGAAGCAGTGGTTGGGAAGGGAGTGAGACAGGGTTGTAGCCTCTCCCCAATGTTATTCAATCTGTATATTGAGCAAGCAGTAAAGGAAACAAAAGAAAAATTCGGAGTAGGTATTAAAATCCACGGAGAAGAAATAAAAGCTCTGAGGTTCAACGATGACATTGTAATTCTTCAGAGACAGCACAGGACTTGGAAGAGCAGTTGAACGGAATGGACAGTGTCTTGAAAGGAGGATATAAGATGAACATCAACAAAAGCAAAACGAGAATGATGGAATGTAGTCGAATTAAGTCGGGTGATGCTGATGGAATTAGATTAGGAAATGACACACTTAAAGGAGTAAAGGAGTTTTGCTATTTGGGGAGCAAACTAACTGTTGATGGTCGCCGGCCGGGGTGGCCGTGCGGTTCTAGGCGCTACAGTCTGGAACCACGTGACCGCTACGGTCGCAGGTTCGAATCCTGCCTCGAGCATGGATGTATGTGATGTCCTTAGTTTAGTTAGTTCTTGAAACTTTATTAACAGACTTCCTCAGGAGTATTCCAGTGCACCTCTTCAGTATCTCTGTGACGCTCGCCCACGAATTAAACAACAAACCTGTCTCAACTGTATCGGGGAAGGACATAAGAATGGTCAAACTACAATGTAAATAGTGGTCACTGAACAAGGGACACATTTGGAAGTACAATGTAACGTGGGCTCTAATTGTTGATAAAACATACACATTTTTTATTGTTTTTTCAGTATAGGAGGACACATGCTGGTATACAGAACGACTGTAACCTCATGATAGTTTAATTATAAAGAAGTATCAACTTAGTTCCTAAGCAGAACAGAGCTTATACATACAAAATTAAATTATACGCGTATAAAGGTAATGATATTATAACAGCGAAAGACATTTGCAGACGTCTGTCGGCTGTCCACGTTTACTTCACATTTATTGTTGGTTAAGTAGTTGTTGGGAAAAAAGAACACTGATTGTTCGAAATCAAGCAAACAACTAATGCACGCAGTAACAAATGTCATATAAACTTTAACAGCTGTTTGAAGATAAACCTGTCGGTTAACGACGCTATTTGTGCAAATAAACAGCATTATTAACAGTGGCTGGTTGCTGTTTTCTTCTCTGCAAAAGCCATTTTACTGATATTTAGTGCCAGTCAGTTCCCTGGTAAGACAATTAGAAAGTTACACGAAACATATTCGCAATTGCGAATACGGTCAGCCACCAGTTGTGTAATGGAATGACAATGAAAATTTGTGCCAGACCAGGACTCGAACAGGATTTCCCGCTTATCGCGAACGACTCACGGGCAGACCCAAACTTCACATGTCGTCGATCATGCGTCACAACCTGCACTAGCATTTGTTGTGTAATTCCCGTGCGGGGCGAGGACATTTTAACTGAAAGTCACTGTCTGCTGACCGAGAGAGGTGGCGCAGTGGTTAGCACACTGAACTCGCATCCGGGTGGACGACGGTTCAAACCAGCATCCTGCCATCCAGATTTAGGTTTTCCGTGATTTTCCTAAATCGCTTTAGGCAAAGGCCGGGATGGTTCCTTCGGAAGGGCACGGCCTATTTCTTTGCCCATCGTTCACTGATCCGAGCTTATGCTCTCTAATCCCCGTTACCGACGGGACGTTAAACACTAGCCTCCACTTCCTCCTCGCTGTCTGGTATCGGCAGTTATCGCTACTGCAGTGCCCGTGTTTGGAAGTAATTTCCTAATTTGTCTCATCATTTTTTCCCCGTGGTGCAGTAAACATAATAATTTTATGGTATCAGAATACCTTTTCAGCTTTGGGACACAAATCAGTTACCAACGAACCGAAATATGCTGTTTTTTCATTCTCATGAGAAATTTAGGTTTGGCAATAGGAACGTTTTCCATTTCAGATCTTCATATGAATCCCAACATGAAGGTTAGTGAACACATGTTACACTAGGCCTACGCAGAATGTACGAAAACTGAATTCTACAAAAGTAGATTTGAGAATTTCACACAAAATTATGTGTTCCTTTTATGGATTGAAATGCCAAAATTACATGACTTAGGACAGAATGGACAATAATGCAATGCATAACCGACGCCTTCATTATGTCACTATATCTGAACATGTCACCAAAGAAGACGAAGTAAATACTCCTTAATTCCAATCAAGAACAACTGCCAAGATGAGAAACATAGAAGTAGATATCCTCGGTGTAACAAAGCAGCTTAAATCACTTAATAAAGGCAAGGCCTCCGGTCCAGATTGTATATCAGTCAGGTTCCCCTCAGAGTATGCAGATAAAATAGCACGAAATTTAGCAATTATATACAACCACTCGCTCACAAAAAGATCCGTACCTAAAGTCACACCAATACCCAAAGAGGGAAGTAGGAGTAATACGCTGAATTACAGGCCTATATCAAATGGTTCAAATGGCTCTAAGCACTATGGGACTCAACATCTTAGGTCATAAGTCCCCTAGAACTTAGAACTACTTAAACCTAACTAACCTAAGGACATCACACACACCCATGCCCGAGGCAGGATTCGAACCTGCGACCGTAGCAGTCCCGCGGTTCCGGACTGCAGCGCCAGAACCGCTAGACCACCGCAGGCCTATATCACTAACGTCGATTTGCAGTAGGGTTTTGGAATATATACTGAATTCGAACATTATGAAGTACCTCGAAGAAAACGATTTATTGACACATAGTCAGCACGGATTCAGAAAATATCGTTCTTGTGAAACACAACTAGCTCTTTATACTCATGAAGTAATAACTGCTGCCGACAGGGGATGTCAAATAGATTCGATAGGCTTTCGACACCGTTTCTCACAAGCGTCTTCTAACCAAACTGCGTGCCTACGGAGTGTCGCCTCAGTTGTTCGACTGGATTCATGATTTCCTGTCAGAAAGGTCAGAGTTCGTAGTAATAGACGGAAAGAAATCGAGTAAAACAGAAGTAATATCCGGCGTTCCCCAAGGAAGTGTTATAGGCCCTCTATTGTTCCTGATCTATATTAACGACATAGGAGACAATCTGAATAGCCGTCTTAGATTGTTTGCGGATGATGCTGTCATTTACCGTCTTGTAAAGTCATCAGATGTTCAAAACAACTTGCAAACTGATTTAGATAAGATATCTGTATGGTGCGAAAAGTGGAAATTGACCCTGAATAAGGAAAGTGTGAAGTTACTCACATGAGTACTAAAAAAAATGAGCTGAATTTCGATTACGCGATAAGTCACACAAATCAGAAGGCTGTAAATTCAACTAAATACTTAGGGATTACAATTACAAATAACCTAAATTGGAACCATCACATAGATAATATTGTGGGTAGAGCAAACCAAAGACTGTGATTCATTGGCAGAACACTTAGAAGGTGCAACAGGTCTACTAAAGAGACTGCTTACACCACGCTTGTCCGCCCTATTCTGGAGTATTGCTGTGTGGTGTGGGATCCGCAGCAGGTGTGACTGACGGATGACATCGAAAAAGTACAAAGAAGGGCAGCTCGTTTTTTACTATCACGAAATAGGGGAGATAGTGTCACAGACATGATACGTGAATTGGAGTGGCAATCATTAAAACAAAGGCGTTTTTCGTTGCGACGGGATCTTCTCATGAAATTTCAATCACCAGTTTCCCCCTCAGATTGCGAAAACATTCTGTTGGCACCCACCTACGTAGGGAGAAATGATCATCACGATAAAATAAGAGAAATCAGGGCTCACACAGAAAAATTTAAGTGCCCGTTTTTCCCGCGTGCCGTTCGAGAGTGGAACGGTAGAGAGACAGCTTGAAGGTGGTTCATTGAACCCTCTGCCAGGCTCTTTATTGTGAATAGCAGAGTAATCACGTAGATGTAGATGTACTTCGGATATCGGTTTTAAGTGCGTGGCAAAAGCTTGTTTTTCTTTTACACCATGTATTGACATTTCAAACGCGTCAACGGGAGAAGTGCGAGAAGAACTACTCATATGCACTCCGAATGTAAAGCTCTCCAGTGAAGAACCGCCAGTGCTACCTCTGAACGCTCAGAGGCGCTACATCACGGGAGTCTTGCCAAATGACCGTTATTTTCTCCAGCGTTTGGAGCCTGCTCTGAGTGGCGAAGGACGTTTCTTGCGGCTGCGCGTCGCGTCAGTCACTGCTACTCGCTGACACAGCGCGCAGTAATGTTCGTTTCAAATGTGAGAAAACAGCACAGGAAGCAGATAAAATGATAAAGGGGGCGAAAGAACAGAAGAATTTAACATCCCCTCTACGACGAACTCATCATACACTAAGTACAATCCCCCGTGTTAGACCCTGTTTGGGGAACGAACATCTCCTCTATAAAAATCAACATGGGTTCCGCAAACAGAGATCTTTGGAAAAACAGCTCGCTCTGTTCCCCCACGAGATCTATAGAGCTGTAGAAAACGGCACTCAGGATGATGCCGTGTTCCTTGTCTACAGGAAGGCATTTGACACCGTCCTAAACTGCCGTTCAGTGAAAAAAAAGAAAAGAAAAAGAGCTTACTGAGTATCGGACCAGGTATGCGACTGGCTTCAAGACTTCCTTGCAGATGTAAGTCAACTCGTCGCTCTTAACGAAACAAAATCGACAGATGTGGAGGTATTTTCAGGAGAACCCCAAGAAAATATAAAAGGACGTTACTGTTTACAACATACAGGGTAGCCAGAAATGGTCTGAAAAACATATAAGGCTGCGGTAACAGTGGCAACGATATCGGTGGATTCTGACGACGACCGACATCGGCAGGCGACGACCGATCTTTGCAAATCAAACGTCACTACGCGCGCGGTCACAATGTAGCCAATCTGATCGCCCGAACATGGTCTTCGGACGACAATCGGTGAAATTCAAATCAGCTTGTTTTCTGCGGTCATATTGCCCACACAACACGAAACGTGGACTGTGAGAAACTGATAAGCTTGGTCAAAGGAGTAGTTTGTGGCATCCTGAGAACGAAAAATATCATGATTGGGACATAGTTCGGAATCTATGGACTGAAGTCACAGATTTATTGGAAACCACAAGCAGACAATATCACTATCGAAAATTTTAGGCGTGAGTTATAACCTCAAAAAATAATTTCTTTAAGTAAGAAGAATGGTGTATACTATGCTTAAAGTTACTGTAGAGGGTCTTTTTCCGGGTGTAGTAGATAGACTTTAGCAGTCTACAAATTATTATTACTGCTTACCGACGCTTCTTTACCAGTAGGACGGTGATTGTGTTACACGAAGTGGCTTCTGCTTTTCAGTGCTTTAGGTGTCAGTTTACCTTCTAAACTCTTTCTTTCACACGTATGCTGAATGACAGTCATTGAAAGCTAACTGAAGTATCTCTCACAACCTGATATAAATGCAGCAAAACAGAGGATTTGTAATCTTGCTTTTCAAGGTCACTACGAATCATCTCGAGTATATAACAGAATGATTCTCATACATTCCTAAAACTCGTCTGGTAATTCCCAGAACTGAGAACACAGTGTACAGTACGTGCCACGTTATGTTAGAGATAGACACTGCTCATTCACACGCATTCGGCATCTTTTTAATAGCAAAAGCCGCACTGTAGCACAGAGGCGTTGTGGTAGCCATTCCACCCTTGGATGTTAAAATCTAACCTACTTCATACAGAGAACAGATTCTAACCTAACCTTAACTCATTGACACCGCAAAAAACTATCGAAGGAGATCGGACGCACTGCGACCACACTGTCGTCCGAAAGTGTTGCAGAGTAGGCAATGCTGAGAAATAACTGTCGAGAAAAACATTCGATACGTTGCTCCGTTTCCGAGTTAATTAACACTGAAGTTAGCCAATCAGGGCGTTGTGCACAAATTCAAGTGGCCCGCCAGAGACGGTGTTGCTAAACGTGTTCTTCATTTGGTTTCCAAAAGCCGAATAAGAGAGCGATACAAATCTTAGACATGGGACTGTAGTAAGGATCGAACGTGAGCCAAAGGCTGAGCAGTCTCGAGTACTATCATCTACTGTATGAGGACAACTGACACTAATTATAGCTCGTCTGCCTGATTGACTAACTTCAATGGTAGCAGTACAACACATCGATTTTTTTTTCTTAACAGTTTATTTCCCAGCACAACTTGCTCTGCACCACTCTATATATAAATGATCTTTCGTGTAAGATGGAGATGTGTATAGGAAGGAAAGGACGCCAGAAGACTAGCGAACTGCAGCGAAGACCTGCAGAGTTTCGATAATTGGTGCAGGGATCGGCATTTGATCTGGAAAGTGCTCGTAAATAAATGAAAGGCATTGGTGATAAATCACTTGAAACAGTAACCACTGTAAAAAAAAAAACCTACAAGTTATCATTTGGAGCGATCTAAAATGAAATGACCACACAAAAAAAATTGAAGAAAGAGCAGATATTGAGAATAATTGGAAAAACCTTTAGGAAACACTGTTCATACCTTTCGAAAGAAATTGCTTATGCTTGTTCGACCGATTGAATACTGGCCATCAGTCTAGGACACTTATTAAATTGGATTAATAGACGAGACAGTTTTCAACAAAGAGCAGAGCGTTTTGTCATGGACTCATTTAGCTGGCGCGAGAGCTTTACAGAGCTGCTAACAAACTCCAGTGGAAGATTGTGAGAGGGGTGTTGTGCATAACCCATTGTATATTACCGAAATTCTGAGAGAGCATGTTTGGGTTTAGAGTTGAACAACATGTTACTTCGTGCCTCATACACCTCACAAAATGATCATGACCAGTAAACCAGAGAAATTAGATCTCTTACGTAGGTATACTGAGAGTCATTCCTTCCACATGCTATTCACGAATGGAACAGGAAAAGAGGGAGAGGATCAGATAGGGCTAATAGAAGTACCCTCCACTATAAACAATTATATGTAGATTCAGAAAGAAGCCACCTCTGCATATGGCCAAATGGTGATTTGAACCATTGCCCTCCTGAGTGTTTGTCCAGTCCTACCACTGGACCATCCCACTTGATGAAACAAGGTGTGTGTACAGCAACGATTCATTATCACAGACAAAGGATGCTCGTGTACTATATTTCTCTGGAGAATTTGCAAACAATGATCTGCAAGAAACTAGTTTCTATTAATCCATGAGACCTATAAGACGGTAGATACTTGCTGCCAGCTTGATGCCATATTCCTTGACTTTTGGACTGATGAGTTCCTAGCATACAGGACACAGCGTATCATTCTTGATGGAGAGAGATCTTCTGACAAAGTATCATCGGGTGCACCCCAAGGGAGCATTACAGTCAAGAAAATTACTTTCCACCATAAACATAATTGACCCTGCAGAAACTCCATGAGACTGTCTGTTGATGTTGTTAATAAATATACAAAAGTTGCTATGCCAGAAAATCTTACTTAAATGCAGGGAGACCTGCAAAGGACATATGCTTGGTGCATGGATTGACAATTGGCCTTCAAAATAAAAAAAATGGAACGCATTGTGTGTAAATGGGCAAAAATAACAATTATTTTTGGTTCCATAACTGCCAAAAAAATCTCCAGAAACACATTCATTAAATATCTAGGAGAATGAGTACAGGGTGACTGCAAATGGATAAACTGCATAAAATAAGTTGACTGATGGCAGATCCCAGACATATTCTTTTGAAAAATCCTCGGAAAGTGTAGTTGCCACATGAAGAGTATACGTTACAAAACCATCTTTTGACTGATACTTAAATACTAGTACTCAGCCCAAAACTCTCATGAGGTACAATTGATAAAGTAAATACAGGAGATACACAGAAAACAGAGTGTTTCATCACTGGTTCGTTTGTGCATGAAAAGATGCCACAGAGATGCTCATCCAACACCAGTGGCAGACACTGTAATAGTTGTATTTTACATCACAGTGTTTTGTTTTCGCAGAGTACTGTAGCTTTTATGAAGCTACATTGTATGCATTGTCCATTTTTATTTTGAGCGGACCATTACTGGTCTACATGCGAATCTTCAGTGATTGTATAATTTATTCTCGTACCCTCATAGAATATCTGTAGGTTCTTCCTAAAATTATACTTGAATTTTTAGTTGGTTTCTAGCATGTCTCCGTTGTGTTACAGGTGAGCCTCATCATTGCCTCATCTGTAACACAACAAGGATTTGGTTGAAACCATTTAGGAATTAAAGTAATAAAATACACACCTACTTAAGTGGGCCTATAGCCTGATACCAGTCTGGCACAAATAAAAATAAACAATAAAGCACGCAGCTTTGCCTATGTATTTACAAACAGGGTCATTCATCAGCAATATAGTGTGCTTCACTATTAAAATTCTGAGAGCTTACTTTAGTAAGAGAGTCAATCAGCATCCTTCTTCGTCCTACATATATCTTGTAAAAAGATTGTGAAAGTGAAATTAAATAGATCTGAGCTCATACAGAAGGTTATCAACAGTCTTTTTTCTCAAGCACCAATCACTGCTGGAACAGCAAAGGGGGGAAGTAATAGTAGTTCATTAGGTGCTCTCCACCACACACCATTCAGCAGCTTACAAAATCTAGATATAGATGTAGACTTTCTGTAAAGAGTGATTTCTGATATTTTTATAGTAATTAAAATTGTGTTCTTTCTTCCATAAGTGACAAGGACAAGCATTCGCAAGGTTGCACAGCTAATCAAAATTACTGTTAAAACCATTTCACATGACATTGTGGAGGGGAAAAATGTGCATGAAACCGTGACTAAGGTGCTTCACCTGGTCACAGAATGAACTGTGGTTGCAACTGCATGTAAATTTTATTACAGAAGTTAACAATAATTTCCTTATGTACATCTACATTAACAATGAGATGTGGTACTTCGCAAACTTTACATCCACGAAACACAGAGCAAGTGAATGAACGATCCAAAGAACCCAATGTCATAAAAATAAAAGGTGTGAAGTCAAAGACCAAAACAAAGCTTTTCAAATTCATCAAAACCGAATTTGTGCACAGAGTGCAGGCTTTCACTTATGAGTCATACAGAGACACAACACCGTGCTTTCTGAAAAAAATCAGATATTGATAATGAAATTATTGCAAAAAATGGATGTCACTTGCTCATTTTATGACAGCTTAAAGATGGAAAAAGTCAGAACCCCAAGAGCCTAAGTAGAAAAAAATGACAAATCACAGTGAAATATTAAATAATGAATGGGAATTCCTGGTAACATTAATACTAAAGTGCATATATCAATGAGGCAAGTTCTATGGTTTGTCATTTGGAGTGCTTCTTTACTCATAGACAAGACTCCATTAGTAAGACAGGTACGTAACTGACCTCCACATTTCCATTTTTGCATAAATAGTGTAATTGCCCCACACTATGTGCTGCACAGCATTGTTGTAAAATGACAGTTTCACCATTTTATCTTTGTTGTTTTTAATCTCTTCTGCATGTATTATGTTATGCATATGTTTTGCAACTCATTCACTGTTTAGTTTTGTAGAATATCACTATTATATCAAACAAGACAATAATCAAACAGCTAGATGTACAAAGTGCCTTATAGAATACTGCTGACCATTTGCATAGCTTTTCAAGAATTACTTGTTCCTTCAATCCTTTCTCTTTGCAATCAGAGATTTTATCTAAATGGCTAAAGCCCCATGATACAAAAATGTACAACATTTGAGAACTGCTCACAGGCTTTCTGGAATGGACAAATCATTTAAGTTGTACAGTCAAAACACAAGTGAACTGTAAAAGACGGTAGTGCCAGATAAGATCCATAACACTGAACAAGAACAGCTTTGCCTATCATATCAACACAAAGCTGTTTTTGAGAGAACTGCTACAAAGTAGACACTAACACTATTCTCAAGGAATGTAGTTATGAGGTACACAGTGCATAAATTTCTTAGTCATTTTTAGATAATTAATTTAGCAAATAAACTTGGAGATCTTTTCACTAAAATGTCCTACACAAGCAGCTGCAGTAACCAAATAGGTTTACTATAACAGGTCTCAAAATTAGCATTTATGTTGGAAATGATAGAAGGGGGAAAATAAAGTACATTAGATGTGCTTGACTTTCACCAAGACGTTTGCTCATTCACATTCATTTCTGGGTAAGATGTTGGAAATGACAGAAGGGGGAAAATAAAGTACATTAGATGTGCTTGACTTTCACCAAGAATTTAGCTCATTCATATTCATTTCTGGGTAAGATGATTAACTATGAAAAGGCACATGATAAATCAGTAAAAAACTGAAGATATAAAATTTATGGTGAAATTTTAGATCGACGACTGCAGGTGATAATCTGAATTTAGGAAAATATCCTAATATTGATGTTAGCAACATAACAAAAAAGATCATAATTAGTCAATGAGGAACAGAGAGTAAGAGTAAATTATGGGATACAGTCAACAATCATTATTTCTTTTTAAAAAAGTATCTATTTAGGTTTAACATTTTTCATTCTAGCAATTCACGTAAAATCATTTTCACACTTATTTTGTCAGACACATTGCCATACTATACATTGCTTCACACACACACATACAATATATTGGTTTCCTACACAAACAATGTGTCTGAAAGTCTTGTTTGAATTCAGTCATGAAACTGCTACAGTCTATAATGTGGTCTACATATCATGCAGTTGTTAGTCTTTTTTTAATGATATTTGTTACTATTGTATGTTATTCTTGACATCAGTCCTTCCATCTTAAATTTGCAATTGTTTGTAGTGTGACCAGAGAATAAAATGTTTTTGATAGCAATATTAAGCAAAGACACTTCATTAACATAGCAGCTAAAGGTGCTGCACTAAAGAAGCAAAATTTTAGTGACAATGCAATGAAGGATAGCCTTTCTAAAACTGATGATTGCTATTTTATTTCTGCAGGAGGTTCTGCTGTTCCTGATTCTAAACGGGGACGTGCTCCGGCATTCAGCTTTGGCAGCAGGTAATAACTTTGACAGCTCATTTTGTGCAATTTTCTGGTTTTATGAAAGCTAATTTTTGTGGATGAAACTGATAAGTTGATTTATCATACATAGTATAGCTAAAATGTTTTGTGTATATGAGAAACACCCAATTTCGTCATTGATTACTTCCTGTAAAAACATAGGTTTACAATTACTGACTGAGTGAGCTAGTTCCCTACATGGAGAAACATGGGCAGACCATCTCTGACAGGAAAATAGCTCATACAACATTACTGTGCCAAACCAACACTGACTTCATGACATCTTTGATTATGCAAGAACAATAAGTATTCTTTAAATTTCCCAGCAGATTAAAACTGTGTGTAAGATGAAGAATTGCACCCACGACCATTGTCTATAGCACACAAGTGCTCCACGGACTGTCATATCCAAGCATGGTTAAAAGTGAGTTGTGCTTGGCTCAGGGCGATTTGTGCTTGGATAGTTCAGTTGGTTGAGCACTTGCCTGTAAAAGATAGAGGTCTCAGATTTGTGTCCCAGTCTGCCACACAGTTTTAATCTACCAGTAAGTTCCAAATCAGTGCACACCCCACTCCAGAATGAAAATTCATTTATGAAAGAAGTAGATTTGTATTTCTTATTTACAGAGATGCGAAAACTGAGTCTGGAGAAGAAGAATTAACACTAAAATATATGCCAGTGATGGGGTAGAAAGAATTTTCAAGTTATGATAAAGCTATCTTAAAAATAATGCTATTGAGAAATGTGCCAGTTTTTTCTTTTCAAAACTCACCATGTCCACTAATACTTTCTTTGCATACATCTAAAATTTGGAATGCACTATGTCATCAGCAAATAATTCACTAACTTGTCCATAAAATGAAAGTTGAATGATTAGCAGTATATGGTACTCAAACTGAAATATAGCTGACAAAAATTAACTTGACATTAACATCCTTAACACGTCACAGAAAACATATTTCTAATTATATAGTCCCTAATGTCAAAACTGACAGCAATAAAGTAGCTAACAGTAAGACACAGTTGAAATAAAACCAGTATTAAGATCAACTGCACATCCCATATAAAAGGTAAATCTAACTAGTATCCTTTGTGCTTTGGTCAGTACCTCCAAAACTAGAAACAACGAGATCAGAGCTTGTAGTCTATGTCCTACAGGAGCTAAAACTGCATCCTTCACTATGCTGGTAACTGCAGATGACAGCTGTCATGAATACGTGCAGATCAGGTCACTGGGTTTTCAGTGCACATAGTTAACTTTATGTTAACTTGTTATTTATGCCATTATCATTATATCAACATAATGTAAAAATGAGTGATTAAATAAATAATAACAAACTTTCTTCAGAACCTAAAGCAAGAAACAGAAAGGACAATTAGATGTTAAAGTCCCAATAGTCCCTGCCTACATCGAAAGTGATTTACAGAAGCTACTGAAAATGTAAACGAAGATTCCCTGACATGAGCTTCTCCTCCCCAGTATTAGTTGAGTCTTATAACTATTACTCCACCTCATTACTGTTGTGAGAACTGGGACATGTTACAGAAGAATTGACATGTTTCAATTCACAGCTCATGATATGATTTGTTGTTTACTTTTCTGCATATTAGCACCCAGATTATATGTTTCATGATATTTTTTTCAGGCACAACAGCAAGAATGACAGTGCAGGTCCTGGACCAGGCCAGTACAATGTGACTGGTCTTAGTGCAAAAGGTAAGTTTCTGATCACACACTTTCTTTGTTCATTTAGCACACCATCCTCAGATGAAATAAAAAAAAAGGAAAATAATGATTTTATGTGCTTCCCCATTCTAATTACTTCTTATGATGCCTACAGTGATACAATAAATCACAAAAAATTCTTTAAACTGATTACAATGAACTAAGAATTACCTAATCATTGAAATCAAATTGCACACTGCCATGCTGTGTCCAAAAATGTAAATATTGAATGCGATTATTGTAAACACAGATTAATAATTTATAGCATGTTAATCAAATCCATGAATGTGTCAAGCTGTTGTGCCAGCAGCACAGAATACCAGTTAGTGACCCACCTATTCTACGAAATAAATGAATATTTCAACTGTAATATAATAGTGTGACACTAATAACAAGCCCACTGTTTTGTTATATTGTGTTATATGTGTGACATTGTCAATTTCTGTAATGGCTAAATGACAAAAAAATTATTATTATCGTCATCATCATCATCATCATCATCCATATAAAAGCAGATAAAAAGTGTAATTGAGGTATATAAGGAAAATTGCATACAACGCACTTTTTTTTAAAAAAAATGTTCATTTCTGGACATATCATGGAATTATGCTTCTGTGAAGAAAGTACTCACTTCTACTAAACCAATAATAAGTAATTTTCTGTAAAACACTTCTTATACTTTACATAACTGTATAGCCAAGGCCTAAAGATGTATAATATCCCTTAAATTGTACACTTCTGAAGATACAGATTAATTTGTCAAAACCAGTACAGCAAAGTAATTCTATTCTGAAATATATACTACAATTGCCAAAAAATAATATCTATTACTAAGATAAGAAAGTTCATTTACATATATGTCAAAAAAATCATTTGTTTTTGAGTCATTAATGAAATTTGACATTCAATGGCTTTTCAGGTACAACCCAACAACTCCATTTACTTACGCACACATTTGACTCATTGTATTCTAGAAGGTATTGTATCAGCAGGGAGACAGATTTGTCTTCAGTGTGTCCATTATGTACATGTGCTACAGGTTATAAGTTAACTGAAAGTGCCCTGTTCAAACATGACAGGATATTTGTTTTGTGAGCAGGAAGACATGATTGTTATGTATAGCCACACAAATTGTAATGGGCCCAAGGCTGCAAAGCTGTATCAAACAGTGTTTCCAGACCAAAGATAGCTGAGTCATCTGAAACAATCACAATCACATTTTATGTTGCTTATCATTGCATACTGAGGCAGCGTCTATACCACCACAGACCTTGGATTGAGACAGTCTCAACCCACACATTTGCCACAAAATGTTAGGTATCCAGTTGTAATACTATAGTCTCACATCTGCTGCAGCCTCTTCCATATATACACATCAATTTCTGTTGAAAAAATGCACTATGGATCTTGATTTTTTAGGGAAAGTAATAGGGTTAATTTAGGCAATGAGGTTCAATTAGTTAAATTGATCTGAGCAGGATGCTGCTTACTACATGCCAATTAAATTTTGAAACAGTGTGCAGACATCCTGAAGAAGACATGAAGGAACATAATATGTAAATGTGGGATACCAGGCAATAAAATATTAGTGTTGTCAAGCATCTGTATTGAACCAGTGTGAATAAGCACAACTGTACAACAAAAGCCTTACAGCAAGTGAATGATGGAGAATAACAAATATTTATTGGCTGCTCAGAGAGTGAGATTCTCTGAAGGTGTTTGCCTGGACAACTCTAGAAACACACATTATACAGGAACAAGACTTATGAAAGACAATAGATTACCTCCTTCCAGGACATATTGATGGTACATTATGTAGAAGTAGGTAGTAGAAAGAGCTGAAGCCACAGCTTCTTCTCATGTGCCTTGCATACTTGGCTATGCACAACAAATTTTGGAGCATCTGCAGGAAACCCACAACACTGCAGCAGCAAAGTGTGGAGCAAGTGGCAGTAACAGACATGATAAGTGCCCATCTCAAAGAAGTGAGCCATCTTGACCTTTCAAAGACTGTCACAGAACAGAACTCTATGTATAAGTGTATCCTGTCGTTAAGTGTTCTCCTGTATCTCATGCTTTCCTCTCATTGAATCATCTGTGGTACATTCTCCAGACACAATATCAAGGCTTGCACTAGGTCTTTTTGGTGACACTTTGTTCATCAAACAAACAAGTTCTCCCAAAAACATATGGCAAAAAGAATTTTTTTGTTTAGCCATCATGTGCATTTTGCCATGGGAAAGTTTCTTCTAGAATGATTATGTTCCCTTTCAGATGCTATTTTACACTGGCACCTTTGCTCTATTTGTTTTAAACTGCTTCAGTTGTTCTCCAGGGACAGACCTTTTTCCATTTGAAAGTGGATGGCCTAGGGGTTAGTCATATACCAAGCCTTACGCTGACAAACAGCTAATGGGCCATTACCATAATACCTCTTCTTGTTGTAGTGGTTTGCTTTTCTGTTCCACAAATTACTGTTGTGGAATGGAATGAAGTGAAATGTACACAATTCTAAAACCAGTGACTGGAATTGTATCACACAGAACTACAATCACTCACATACAAAATCACATCACTCCCACATTTACTATCAAATACACAAATTTCTGTCAGATACTACAAAATTCTACAAAGATAAGCAATTATTTTTGATAGGTTCAGACACTACTGTGTCCCTTATCATTTGAATGATTACCACTATTTAAAATACCTTAATTTTGGACACTATTCCACTCAAAATGTGAATTCAGAATGGCTGTGTTGATTCCACATCCCATTTATGCAATTTTCTTGTAGTCACATAACATTCCAGTCATGTGTACTGCATTGTGAGAGCTGATGAAAATTTGGTAGTTTACCATATATATGACTACATGTGACTATCAATGGAATTATACTGCAGACATAATCAGCATTAAGGAAAGAGTAAACACCTTACCGTACATCTATTATAAAGAATCATAGTAGGGAATAAAAAATGGTAACTCTTACAGGAACAATTACCCTAAAGACACCCAATAATAGCTGCTGTTTATAAGATGCCACCAAAAACTTTTTGGCTGTTTAAAACAGTTGGGATTTATGTAAAAATACTAATATTTTCATGTCTATTTGTTTGTTAGGAAAGGACAGTCCTCCAGCTGCCACTCTTCATGGGCGCCCCAAGGACCCACGTCATGACAACACACCAGCCCCTGGTGATTACAATCCAGAAAAATCAGAAAAAGTAGTCCTTGACAACTCCCCGAAGTACACTTTTGGTCTGAAAACTCAGGTTGAGAAGCCTAGCACTACTCCAGGCAAGTAGTTTTTATATATCTGGCTTAAATATCCTGCTATTTCTTAACATTAATTGGAATATTTATATTGCCACCAAAAATAAATTTTAACACTTGTTATATATATTATTGTTCATTTTTAATTTGGCAGTTCAAGAAAAACTGACATTTCCATTTTTTGAGTAATTTCCTTCCATTCCATGTAGTAAACTCCATGACTAAACTGCACAGTAAGTAAAATTCCAAGTAGTATTCCCAGTGACTGCAACAGTTGGTAAATTACTTATTTGATTTTTATTATTTCTTGTAATCTAGAGCATGCTATTTGTCTATGTGTTCCATTTTTCTTAAGGGATCCTGCTTAGCTCCAGTACGCTTCTATCATTTCTACGGATGCAGAACACAGGAACATTTTCTGAAGATTAATATAAAGGAGTTTTATTTTCTGTTGTTACAGCTCCTAATGTGTACAACATTCCAACAGTGTTGGGTGCCACAAAGGAGGGTAACAAAAAGCAGGCTCCAGCATTCACCATTTCTGGGAGGCAGAAGGAACTTACTGATGACCGTATTCTTGTGCCAGGCCCAGGTACCTACAACGATGCACGGGCAGAAAACTACAAAGCACGCTCTCCAGCATACTCCATCAGCTCACGTTACCAGCTACCTTCAGACTCAACACAAAAGCCAGGGCCAGGGGCACATTCTCCAGAGAAGGTAAACAGCACACCACTAACACCTTAGGAAAACATGTTTTAACTGTAAATAAACAACATCAGCGGCACAATTGAAGGGCAGTGCTTTGTTTACTAATTGAAACCATGACTACTACTGACTGAAGTCATTCATCTATAACAGTATGCATTCTTCATACAAGGTGTCTTTCTGAGAATATTGTATAAAGACAACAAGTTATGTAAATGACTAAGTTCATTCAAAATAGTCATGGTTTTGGTAAGTAAAAACTCACTGTTTGATAAGTGACTGTCTGTTGTTGTTTGTCACCACTTGCTTCTAACAAACAGGGAAACCCATCAGTAACACAAGCAATTGATGTATGTTATGCTGTAATTAAGAGTCATCTGTGATTTCAGTAACACTACTGGGGGTTCGAGTCACCTAACAAATGTAACAAAGTTCATGAAATGTGCTTATTTTCTAAAAATGAAGATGTGCTTCAAGCATACATAAAGCTAGCACAGATTTTGTACAGAAACATAAGTAATCAGCAGCTTAATTCATAACCAACAATTACTTAACACAATGAAGAAAGAATTAACCTTTGTGACACACACACACACACACACACACACACACACACACACACACACACACACACACACACAGAAATCTTCAAACAGAACACTGTACAGTAATTGTTTTAAAGATCTAATTATGTGAAAAAATGTTCATTTCTGAAAACTAGTTGGGACCCATAACTTATGTTTCAGCATTTAGTTTTCAGTATACCAGAGAAGGTAAATATCACTAACTGGAACTGCCAGTAGTTCATAATAAACGCTATCAGAGAATAATTGTCCAAGAATGTGTATGAACAAATATATTATGTATTAAATCAAAGAGATCTAATTTTACAATGTGTGGAATTACAGATGGAAGATAAGAATTTAATGTCCAGTGGAAATGAGGTCAATAGAAGTGGAGCTCTAGGGGGGGTTGGAGAAGTGCAGAAAAGGAAACTGACTATGGACCTTTTCAAAGGAACTAGCCTGGTATTAACCTGAAGTGAACTAAAAAAAACACAGAAGGCTTAAATTTGGATGGTTGGATGTGGATTTTAACTGCTGTCCTCCCAAATGCAAGTTCAGTTTCTTAACAACTGTTCCACGTTACTTTGTTGTAAAATTAAAGAACTCTATTAATATTTATAAAGAAGGCAATTAATTGCCAATCCCTGCTAGTTAGTTTGAACAATTAATATAATCATCATGTATCACTATTTTAGCATATGTTTTAAACATTTAATTTAAAAAATAAAAAATAAATAAATAAGTAAAACCACCAGATTCCCCAAAGACACAACTTCCTTGTGAAGAGACAAAGTGACTGGCACAGTATTAGAAAAGCAGATTTGCATTTGAAAGTTGTTCTACTGATACTTCATTACTTGAATGTTCTACTACATGCCAAATAAGCTTAGGTAAAGGCATGTGCTGAATGTCATAATTTAATTTCTTCTCATTCTTTTCAGTGCTGATTTTGTAGTATGTTTTTAACAATCTTACTGTCAAAGATATATTAGCAAGCAGTGTGACACTATAGTGAAGGCAATAGACTAGTATTTGAGAGCAGAATGGTTTAAGTATCATCAGTTTTATTTGGTTCTATTAAATCACTTCAGGTGGATACTGGGATCATTTCCTCAGGAAGGCCATGTCTAATTTCATTCCTCATCTTCTTTTAGCTAGTGCTACACCTCTCAATGATATAGATGGTGATAGGATATTAATCTTATCTGCCTTCCTTTTCTCTTCAGTGAGGTGTTAACATCCTCTCCCTTTCAAATACAGAAAAAGCAATGTGTCTGAGGTACTAAATCTCACTCACAATAATAATTAAGTTCTAGATAGGCTACTCATTCCTACAAATAAATTTTATGGAGTGAAAGATGTGAACTGTTCAAAACTCAATTATCAATTTATTGTTCTACGTTCCACACATGTGCCTACTTTTCAGGTTATAAATTCCGTTATCATCATTTCATTGTTTTTGTCATGAGTAAAGCTGTATTGCTAAAATGACATTCAATATTCATTTAGAAGTGTGATTTTCAAGTCTAATAAATACAGAACTAGTTAACATATCACATTAATTTTGTACTATTATTATAACAGTTAGTGAAATACCAAATACTTAGTACCAGCACAGTATAACAATGCACCAATCTGAGAGGCAACTAATTAATTTGATTCCCTGTGCAAATGTATATTGCTTTTTTGTAATTGTATTATTGAATAACCCATTTATTGATTTAACCACAAGTACAAAATATGTTGAAATCAAAGAGCACAGTATATAGCCAGTAGACCCTGATAAATTTTACTGCACTAATCTTGCCTTGAATAAATTTGTACTAATTTTTGCAATAATGCTTTTGAACAAGGAATATTAAAAGAAAATTTCCAGAGATGAATGAGGTATGGAAATGTGTTCCATCAGCACTGAAAGTTATATTAAAGACTAACTATGTAACTGCAACGGGTTGCACCAGGTAACCCTCAACAGGCCATGGGCCCCTGCTCATTCGTTTGGAATCAAGCACTCCCCATATGTGGGGACATCGAGGGCTGATTTGCTGGCTGAGCAGAAGCTGCAACTCTGTGGCCACAGGAGGGGCTCCTGCTAGGTAACGTAGCACTCTTAGTGGGTGCTTGCTGTGGGTTAGGGTGCAATTTTCTGGCTTTGCTTTGACACATAAATGGGACAGGTTTGCTGCTGTGCTTGAGTGCTGAATGCAAAATGCTTCTATGTTTACACGTTTGTTTCTACCCTTTCTTATTTTATAATTGAATTTTACACTGATGAGCCAAAACATTATGACCACCTGCACAACATGTTTGCCCACTTTTGGAACACAATACAGCAGCAATTATGCGTGGCATGAATCTGACAAGTCTTCGGCATGTTTCTGAAGCTATGATACACCAGATGTCTACACACAAGTTGCATAACTCCTGTAAATTACTGGTCAGTGGTATGGGTGCAGGGCTGGTGCCCAACAGCGTTACAGATGTGTTCCATCAGGTTCAGATCAGGCACATTTGGTGGCCTAGACACCAACATGAGTTCACTATCATGCTCCTAAACTGCTGTAGCATGATCCTGGACTTGTAAGAGGAGCATTATCTTACTGTAATATGCCACTGCTGATGGGGAAAACATCAATCATGGAGGGATGCATGTAGTCTGCAATAATATCCATGTTATCCTAGCTGTCATGGAGCCTTCAATTGCTACCACAGATCACATGGGAGCCCAGGTGAATGACCTCTACATAATAACACCGTTCCCACCATCCTGCTTCTCTGATGTGGCATATGTTTTGTGTAGCCATTCGCTTGGACAATGGTGTATCTGGACACGACCAATAACCTGGTGTAATGGGCATGTAATTCATATAACCAAGTTATATGTTTCCATCGATCCATGATCCGAATGAAACAATCCTGTGCCCACTGCAGTCATAACTGATGATATCATTTGGTTAACAGGGGAACATGTAGGGCTCACCTACGTAACAACTGTGTCTGCACTAGATTGTGTTTTGGTATTACATTTGTCACAGATCACTGCATATGCTGCTTTACAGAGTGGGCAAGTCTCCAACCTTCACATTCCATGAATAGTGTTGATGTTGACCATCTCATCATCTAACCGCAATCATTCAATCTGTTTCCACAAATGCTCGCAAACAGCCAACCAGCTTCACCATTTCCAAGTGCAGGGCCATAACAATCATCCTTTTTTCAAAGTCACTCATTAAGTGAATTTCCCTGCTTTCTGCCCTTATGGCCACTAGAATGATTCCCCAGTCATCTTTGGTCCATTCATTTGTGTTCATTACCACATCACATGCTCGCAAAGCCACCAGGTGACAGTGAGTCTTGTGATGGGCAACAGTCCTAATGTTTTCGCGCATCAGTGTATATTGGTGAGGGAATTGGTGTTTTCTATGTAACAGAAAGTATCATTGCAAAGAACTTCAAGCATAAAAAAGTACAACTTAAGTGGGTATAATATCTGTGTTGAAAATTTTATGACTAGTGGCTTATTATTCCGCATCCTAAATACAGTGCGTAATGCACACTGGTAAACAACTGAGGTAAGAGTTAGTTTTAACATTAAAGAAACAGAAATCTTGTCATCCCATTAATTAGAATTATTTTTGCCAAGGCATGCAACTCTGATGTCTTCAGGACTTGTACTTGCTATCTGTTTGTCAAGCACTTACAATACATGGTGGGAAAAAAAAGAGGTTTCAGCAAATCTAGTATAATCCAAATCATGGGAGCCAAACCCAGAGAGCAGTTACCTTCTAATTTTAACATCTCTAAAGTTGGTTTTTGATGGCTCTCCATGGCAAGACTGCAAAACAAGTATTTAAATTCACATGAAGTCACTTCTGCTCACATCAAATATGTTTTGTGACAGTACCTATCACTGGCTGTTGCAGGTTGTAACAATGGACAAATGAGTCACTATTTAAGTCCAGTGCTAGACAGTAAAATGTGAACAGCCATGGTATTTCAAACCATCCACGTTATTAATGGCACTGCAATGCTATCCTGCCATGAGGCCAAGAGAGAGTAGTAAAATCTACATATTGAAAAACCTATGACTGGCAGAGAAAAATAGTTTATGGCACAGTCTTAAAATTCTCAATGAAAAGGTAGTCAAAGCCAGTGATAGTGGTGAGCCATTGCCATCCTATCAGTCACTTCAAATTATTTACTGCTATATAACTTGTAAGAGCTGGTCACCACGTATTGGATTAATATGATTGTTTCAGGAGAGAAGTACTTAACCACCAACTTCAGTCTGTCTTTTAAGGCACTTTTTTAAATTAGAGGTAACACTTCAGAGCTGAACAAAGTTCACAGATGGCTGTCCTTACGGTCACATGGATACAACCAAATCATTATTTTATATATTTGGATTTCCATCATCTCTTTGACTGTTAGCTGCTATCATAATGAAGACAATAATGTTTGATACAGTAAATCCAGTTCCGGCACAAAAAAGTGTGCTTACAATGCACGGTTATTGCCACCAATGTAAGAGAATGTTATGATCTATTAGGGAAGTTGTTGTCCTTTGGAACATTCTTAAATGTAGTTTCAAAATACCCATAATCACCTTAAGAAATGCTTACTTCTTAGAAATGAGGTACACCAAGAGTAATTTAGATCACACTTGATGATAACTGCAATCTGAAACAATGGTTTGTGGCAACGAAAGCTGCTGCAGGCCAAGTATGTTAAGAGACTGCATGAAATAGCAATTCTAATTAGGCCCAAAAGAATTAACCTTTCAATATGTTAAAATTATCACCATGTGTCTGATACAATGAATTAATCCTTATGTGTTTGTGATGCTCTAACGAAAAGATGAAAGAAAAGGTAGTGAGTGGGTTATTTGCTTTTCTTTTAATTTGACTCCAAAATAAGTGTGGGATCAGGAAAGGAACATGTGTACATGCATTATGAAGACTCAGAGGATAATTTGATAATGTAAGTATTACTTTTCTAGTTATTTAAATTAAAGAACAAATTCCAGAAACTGATACCAAAATTATCAGATACCGACTGGTATATTGAGAGAACCATTGGGGAATAAAGCAAATGATTATAGTGGACACTGCAAGGATGGCAGCAGCACTGGAAGCAGAAATAAAGATAAGTGTGGTACCAACAACAATACCCAAAACAAAAAAAGCAGCAATATCCAATGTGTTGGTACAGAAAATACATCTGTAACAACCACACTCCAATTTTCATCTCTGACAATGACCTGTGCCTATTTCAGAGCCATTATTCATATACATTATACTGGCTTTTTGATGACATGTGCTGAACATATGAAAAAATAACAAATGATGTGAAAGGATAGATAAAAAAAAATCTACTCACCAAGCAGTGGCAAAAGAAAACACATTTAAAGGTATTAAATTATGTAAGCTTTCAGAGCCAGTGGCTCCTCCTCCTGGCAGAAGGGTTGAAAGGGAAGGAAGAGGGGTGAAGGAATAGGACTGGTGACGTTTAGGGAAAGCGACAGAGTTAGAAAAAGTCACCCAGAAATGAAGTCACGAGAGACTAACCAGATGGGATGAGAAGTGAAAATAGCAAATGAGTTTCACTTTGTCTCCATCAAAGTACACTTGGGACAATGATGTTGACTATCCTACATCCTTTGGAAGCAATAACAAATCAGCCAGTGAGCTATAAAAAGACTGATTACTAGCATTAATAACGAATGAAAGCTCTGCAGCTACAAAATAATTAAGTATTTCAGGAGGGTATGCTTGGAGCAATCCATATAAGAGAAGAAAGGGAGGATTTAAATTTTAAGCAGCTAGATGGAGAGCCATTTTCCTAGGCAAAAGGGATGGAAGCAGATCAGCACTACAAAAATGAGATAGGCTAAAAAAAAGCCAACATACTATATTATAAATATGAGCAGTATAGAAAAAAATCATCAAGTGAGAGATGAGGCCAACAGAAAATCAAAAGAGAAATGAAAGCTGAAGGTCACAAAAGAAAAGGTAGGGTGAAAAGCCCGAAGTAAGCACTATAAAGAAAACACAAACTGATAGAAGGGAGATCAAAAGAGAAAGGAAAAGATAAGGAGCAGTGAGAACATGAGAATATAATGATGAGGTTCCTTAGAGGTCTTAGCAGCGAAATTTGCCACATACTAACACTATTGCATACAATTGCATACATCTGAGCTGGTATCTGTAATGTTCCAGAACCAATAATGCACTTCTTCATTGTGTAACCAACACACTGTGTGTGTGAAGAGAGGGGGAGGGGGGAGGACAGGCAGATGGGAGGGAGTGTCCAAAATAGACGTGTTTATGAAAAGCTGGAATGCAGAACAAAATTTAAAAATGGAACGTATTACAATTTAATGTAGCTACAGAGTAAATTTTTCCCAACAAATATACAGAATGATTATAATTAAACTTTCAAACCACTGTAGAAATAGCACCACTGGTCAGAATGACATCAAATTGCAATGGAATATTATTGGAGAAGGGGGGAAATGTATGGCAGAAGAAAACTAAATAGTTACAATAGATGGCCCTGTAAGCATCATAATTTAATAGTGGTCGACTACAAATGACAAATGAATCGTACGACAAAGCCTAAGGTGTATTTTTGACATTAAACAAACTGTACTATTCAGCATGCATGGGTGTACAGACATGATACTGTTAGTTACGTAAGTCCATCCACTACTGCAAGATCATATCACATCGGATAGGAAAAATCAGTTTTAATTGTCCTGAGGCCAAAAACCGCATAAAAAGCATCAATTACATTGGTTTTTAATTGTCCTGGAGCCAAACACTGCATAAAAAGCATCAATTACATCAGTTCTTAATTCACCTGAGGCCTAAAACCGCATAAAAAGCGTCAATCCAAATCAGATGGGATTATTAATTTCCATGTGACTGGCACAAAAAATGTTCAAATGCTGTCCACCATTTTCTGCAACAAGTTGAAATCAAGAAACAGCATGTTTCACATCTGATCAAAGTGTTTCTTGGGTCACGTTCAGAATGTGCTGCACAATGTGTGCCTTCAACGCAGCTAAGTTTGCAATCAGAACACTGCACACAACATCTTTCAGATACCCCACAGCCAGAAATCACACGGATTAAGATAAGGTGATCAGGATGGTCAGACTGTAGGGAAATGGCGGCTGGTAATTCTAGCATTTCTGGAATGGTGCTTCAGCAGCTGCTTAACTGCATTTGCAGTGTGTGGAGGTGCACCATCTTGCATAAAATGATCCCATCCACACTGTCGGAGACCTGGAATGATGTGGTTGTGCAAAATATACTCAAAGTGCTTACCAGTGATGGTACAGGTAAAGAATCAGAAGCACCTGTCTCATATGGCCATATGATAAATGATGCCGTAAACCTGCACCACACAGTGACCTTTTCAGGATGAAGTGGTGCTGGTTAATTTGCGTGTAGATTTTCCGTTGCCCTTATTCAACAATTCTGTGTATTGACATACACCGTCAGATGGAAATGGGCCTCGTCTGTCCACAAAATCTTCCACGGCCAATCGTTGTCCACTTCCATGTAAGCAAGACATTCTAAAGCAAAAGTCTCTATTGTTGGCAGGTCAACAGGAAGCAACTCGTGCACATGGGTAATTTGGAATGGAAAACAAACAGGGATGTTTCGAAGCATTTTACACACCATGCTCATGGGTATGTTCAATGCTCGGGCAATCATTCCTGCACTACACGTTTGCACACCATCACTCGTCTCCTGCTGCATTACCGTGGTCACTGCTTCCACTGATGTTAAATCGGTTCGTTTCCTCCCTCTACCAGGCTGGACACCAAAAGAACCAGTCTTTTTGAATTTCCAATCATTTTCTCCAGACTCGTGGCAGTCATCGGGCCAACACCTTTTTTCAAACCCTTCAGTGTCCGGAACTTTTGCAGAGCAACATGTGCACAGTCATCATTCTTGTAATACAGCTTTACAAGCAGAGAATGATCCTGCATTGAGACAGTCATGGCAGATGTCTCAAACGCCAAAGAAGGAAAAGCTGTATACCCAGCGTGTTTATACCAGCTTCAATGGGTCATGCACATGAAAGGTCTTTTCATTTATGTATTCTGCCACATACAGCGCCACCTATTGATCAATTTTCACACTATTTTTTTTTCTTCTGCCATACATTTTCCCCTTTCTCCGATAATATTCCATTGCAATTTGACATCATAATGACCAGTGGTATTATTGGTAATTTCAAAGAATGATTGCCTATTGAAGTCGGAGGGGTCAAAATCATACATATCAAACGTGCGACAGTAAATCAATTATGGAAGTCTCGTGGTGGGGGTTAACAGTATGTTTGAATTTGTCACTACAGCAACGACAAAAGAAAAGCGTTAGAGAAGCACTTGTAAATTCAAAGGAGACGACTTATCTTATTCGTCATCAGTGTTATCGTCTTGTGACAGTCCGTGTGATGTATAAGCTACAGGGGCAATTTCTTTTTTCCTGCAGCCAGGGTAAACTCTGCCAATATCACGCATGAATATCGGTAGAGTGTCGCATGCGTCGACTTTCCCCTGCAAACGCAAGTTGTGGAAGTATAGGTACTGGAACAAGTACAGTTCGTCTCTTTGTCCTGGATGCCCTTCTCTTTTTATGGTAGACTTGACAGACTTCCACAGCCGCTCAATATTCTGGGCGTGGACACTGGCGTCATCCAAAGAGACGAACTCCACAGAATGGTTCATGAATTTGTGGTCGAACCCTTCAGCTTTTAGAGTCTTGTACAACTGAAACCCATCTGCGATGACTTTTGTTCAAGGCAGTATGAAGTGTTTTATGAGACTCACTAAAGTCACCTTGTCTCGGGACAATACCCTCACAACTTGTGCGACTCTCTTTCTATCCCACCAATTCCAAAATATGATCTATTTCACTTTTATAAGGTCGTCCTTTCTGGTTCTTTTGTCTAGCAATATGAGATTTGTCTACTTCTACAATTTTATTCTCTCCGACAATTGGCACACTATCATTTGTCACTACCACGTAACAGACTTCTCGGTGAAACCCGAAACAGTCACACGCAGAATTTGCAGATAACTCCTTTCTGATGCTGTGGCTTCCAACGTGTAATCTCGAATCCAGCACGACACAAGAATTACACTCGCCTGAATGAATAATTTGGAGGACTCGAACCACGTATTTTTCCTGATGCTGGTTTGCTTCCGCAAAGTCCGCAATGAAATTTCAATGGTATCTCGGTGTCGACACTCCTCTTACGAAGTTTTACAGACTTCGTAGCACCACAGTCAACACAGTCCCTCCTTTCCTCGTCTGGGAGAAGTCCATATTTGCAGCAAAAAGTCAAACATTTGTCTATGCTGGATATGCACGGAATTAGTGTTGTCCATGTCAGACAATCCGCAGAAGAAACGTGAGAATCAGCAGACATTATACTCGCTATCAACAGAAACTGTGTGGGTTTCCCAATCAAATCACAAATAATTACGGCGCGAATGTAACGTACACGAACTAAAGGAACAACGAAAAACTGATAGAAATGACGATCACAAATAATCCATCACAACACCCGCCATGAGACTTCGATAATCGATTTGCTATCGCACGCTCGATATGTATCGTTTGGACCCCTCCGACTTCAATAGGCAATCATTTTGAAACTTTAATTATAATCACCCTGTACACCGATGAATTTTTTGAGGTGAGCAAAAGGCACAAAAACTACTTCAACTGTTTACCAAGTTTGACACAAAATCATATAATACAAAGCGGTATACACAGTCCTAAAACTAATTATCTGGTGCATCCTACTCCTGCCCCTCAAATCTTATAGTGACCAATTTCATAAAACTTCCACTGAATTCTTCACAAAATTACATGGAATTCATAATAAGATGTGTTACCATTAACATGGCAGAGCAGCATCATCTACTGTGTTGCCATCCAGGATTAAAAATTGACAAATAATTAAGTAAAGCGTCTACTGAAACTTCCTTGCAGATTAAAACTGTCCTAATCCAGATATGTATACAGGAGAGCTTCTATGAAGTTTAGAAAGTATAAGAGGAACTAGCAGAAGCAAAGTTTTGATGATGGGTCTCGGATTCTTAGTTGAGTTCAGTCAATAAGGACATTCCCCATTAATGGTAAGGATCTCAATTAGAGTCCTATTCCAGCACAAATTTTAATCTGCCAGGAAGTTTCAAAACATTTCACACTCCACTGCAAATGAAAGATTAACTCTGGGAAGTATATATCAGTATTCTCGCTACAAAGTTTGCTTTATCAGGCTCCAATCAATTGTAGAATTATTGGTTTAGGAATCAGCAAGTACTGGTAAATCACTCAATATAATTTAATTATGTCTTGAAGTCAATTCTATCTTATGTCCTAGAATTTTAACTTAAAAAAAGGTTGGTTTTGTTCAATAAAACAAAGAGTGTTAAGTGACTGTCATTGAATCTGAACCACCCAATGACAAAAGAAAAAGCCAGTTAACTAATTAAAACTGCAAAACTTCAGTAATTTTTTGCCAATGAAATAGTTGTGGAATTAACAATTGTGCTAATCACAATAATAATGGTCAAAAGTGACTATAGTGGTGTGGTCTCTGTCTGAAGATCAGGGTCTTTTCAAGCACTACAACCATTGAAACTTATGTAATGTATCTAATGATTTACTCAGCTGGACAAAATAACTGTTTCCCACTTGTCTGTCTGATAAGAGTAACGAGAAACTCACCTAAGGGTCAGCTGGCCAGGGATTAACCCTTTTAGTGCCAAATACGATGTTATCATGATCCAGATTTTGGGCGAAAAATGCCAGTAACGATCTGATCGTGATGGCCTTCTAGTTAATTTTTTCCGCGCTTGAAGGCAAAGTTGTTAGTATTTCCTAGCGAAGGAAGGCCGAAGGCACTGCATATCGATCTTCTGATCGATTGTCAGTGCGATATGTCGATTAAAATAAACTTCTCTGGTGTTGTTTATTTATCGACTATTTCGCGGCAGCGTGGCATCGTCAAGTAAGAAGTTGCGGTTGGATGCGAGTGATTTAGGCAATAATATGGCAAGCAGTGAAAGTGAAGATGAATTTGCAGAAAGTGTATCGGATTATGAGATGTCCGGTGGAGAAGAGGACTCGTTGTTTTCTCCTTCAAGCGACGATTGTGCGTCAGCAAATGACGACGACGAAACACAACTGAATTGCAGTGCAAATAATTTCGTTGAAATAGTGGATGAGGCATCAGACAATCCGCCCCCTCCAAGCTTTAGGATCTGGTGAAGCAGGGGATACAACCCGTCGGCTTTGACCAATGACGTCATATATTTCTAATAGATAGTAATGTCTTCACTTCGAGCCATAGATAACGAGGGTCAACAGAAGCGTCCGATCTTACCCGTCGGCTTTGACCCGTGACGTAAGCGTGTTGTGGTGTGTGACGTCATTACGGCGCGGAGTTTGATTTGCGATTGTGGCGTGTTTGTAGATGTCTTGTTTTTGTTTGTCGTGCTCTCTGGTGGTGTGTTCATGGTTTTCGTTTGTTTCGTGTGGTGGGGTCAGTTTTCTGTTGCTCAGGTGTTGGATTTGAAGCGGAATTTCTATTAGTGAGTTAATGGTTAATTTAATGCTCATTGCTGTACGTCGGGTGAGTTTGTTATTGAGTGTATTTGGTTGTGGTTTTTTGTTCAGGAATGGATATGAAAGACCGCCTTAACAGTGTTCGGTTGAGGGCGATGATGGGGGAGACAGCTTTAGAGCTGATTAAATTTCTTCAGCTATTTGGCTTAATTGCCGAGGTCGTGAAGTGCGGTGTGTGCGGTGAACCTATGAAATTGGTTAAAGTTCCGGACTCTCGGACCAGGGACGGATACATGTGGTGTTGCCGGAAAGATGGCGTATGGCGTTCTGTAAGGCGTGGTACCTGGTTCGAGAAGTCTAGATTGGCCATGCGTGAGATTGTGCTTATTACGTATTATTTTTGTTATAGTTGCGGGCAGAGTTTTTGCGCGTTTGAGACTGGTGTGAGTGAGAGGACTGTTTTAGACTGGTATTCCTTTTGTCGTGAGGTGTGTTCCGAATTTATTAAGTACAGGGGTAAGTTGGGTGGGCATGGGGTGCTTGTGGAGGTGGATGAGTCGCAGTTTGGTAAAAGGAAGTATGGGAGGGGGAAGTCTGTGGCTGGTCTTTGGGTGTGGGGGGCTGTTGTTCATGGGGGTGGGGGTACTGAATGTGTTTTTAGGGTTGTGGAGGGGAGGTCGAAGCCTGAATTAGTGGGGTTAATTGAGGAGTATGTAGAGCCGGGGTCCACAGTAGTTTCAGATGCGTTTTCTTCATATAGGGGGTTGGGTGAGAGGGGATTTAATCATTTAGTAGTGAACCACAGTCTAGAGTTTAAGAATTATGATACTGGGGCTTGCACTAACACAATTGAGGGGATGTGGGGAGCGGTTAAGTCAGTTCTTGGGAGGGGGAAGAGGTGCTCTTCCAACCTTCAGTCTCATTTAGATGAGTACTGTTGGCGGAAGAGTGTCCCAGAGGGCTATTGCATTCTTCGGGTTTTTTTAAGGGCTGTGGGTAAAATGTATAGACCGAAAGTGGTTAGTTAGGGTGGGCTGGGTAGGTGGGTGGGTGGTTTATTTTGTTGTATAGTGTTTGTGTGTTGTATTTTGGAGTTGTGGGGGAGGGGGTTGACGTTTGGGTGGGTTGGGTTTTTATTTTAGTTCAGTATTTTTTCGTTGGTGTGTGTGTGTGTGTGTGTGTTTTTGTATGTGTGTGTGTGTGTGTGTGCGTGCGTGCGTGCGTGTGTGCATTTGTGTGTGATTGTGGTGGCCAATCTAGTTTGTGGAGCTGGAACTTTTTTGAGATAAGTTCCGTTTTTTTTTTGGTTATTTATGTATGTTTTGTGTATTGGGTATAGGTTGGAAACATCCGATCTCACGCGTCGGCTTTGACCCGTGACGTAAGGGACCTACACATTGATCTGTAGCGTAGCCCTGAATACGAGGTTAGGTTGGGAGTTTTTTTTTGGAATGCGGCCGCGGCAGCGGCCGCCTATGATTCGAAAATATTGATTTGACACTAATGAACATGTATACGTAATATGAAGCAATTTGATGAACATATTGATCTGTAGCGTAGCCCACTTGAGGTTAGGTTGGGAGTTTTTTTTTTGGGAATGCGGCCGCGGCACCGGCCGCCTATGATTCGAAAATATTGATTTGACACTAATGAACATGTATACGTAATATGAAGCAATTTGATGAACATATTGATCTGTAGCGTAGCCCACTTGAGGTTAGGTTGGGAGTTTTTTTTTGGAATGCGGCCGCGGCAGCGGCCGCCTATGATTCGAAAATATTGATTTGGCACTAATGAAGCCTGTGGGGGGATGGGGGGGCACTGCAGACTCCCCCCACCGCATAACGACACATGATGATCAAATTTTGAAAAAAAATGAAAAATTTTTTCCGTACCTGCTAAACTGCATAAGTGCCGATGTATGTAGGTGTAAGGGAAGCTTTCGTTTCTTAGTTTTCTATTGGGGGATGTGATCGGTAGGTTCTGTTGAGCTATATAGGTTAAGGGAAGTGTCCGATTATGGATAGGAATGTGTTTTTTGGTATTTGGTCAGTTTTGTGATGTTGATTTATTTCGTTGTTTTGCGTGGTTTTGAATGGCGGTCGGTGGCTACATTTCTGTATATTTAGTTTCTCCGCACCCAAAAACCCCTAATTTCCCACGCTTGTCCCGTTACAGTCATTAGGCTTTTTGTGAAACTTGTGTATTTCAGTGTTTACAATACGTATGCGATGTTTTTATATCCGCCATATTGGAATTGTTTATAGTCGTTTCCGCGGTATTTGTGACGTCATGGGTCAAAGCCGACGGGTAAGATCAGACGCTTCTGTATTTCCGATAACGAAACAACTCTCTGTTTCCGATAAGCGGTATCATTATACTTTTAAAAAATTGAATGTGATTCTAAAACAGATCGCTTCATATTGCTGAAAATATTCCTCGTGTGCTTTTATTAAATTAATTGGTTTTTTGTAATTCATTCGGTACTTAGTTTCATTCTTGGTGATATTGATGTAATTTGGACTATTAGTTTCTTATTTTAGAACAATTTTTAGTATCTCATTTTCGTTTGTAGGTATGGATTTATCAGTTGCAATGAACCTTGATGGTTTACGAGAGGCTATGGGCGAAGACATGTTGACCACGATTTGTTTTTTGCAAATGTGTCGTCTCATTGCCGAATATGTTCGATGTCGCGAGTGCGGCGAACATATGCGCCTCACAAGTGTATCTCGTCGCCGTACTAACGACTAATTCGTATGGCGCTGCAGCAGAGATAGGTTGTGGCGATCCATTAGAAGAGGGATGTGGTTCGAAAAATCTAAGGTCGCCTTGTAGGGCATTATGAAAATCACTTACTGTTGGTGTTTGAGATACCCTGTGTGGCTGTGTGTGGATGAATGTCGTGTGAGTAAGCGTACAGTTGTGGATTGGTATTCTTTTTGTAGGGAAGTGTGTGGGGATTACATGAAGTACAGGGGACCGGGTGTTATGGTGGAAATTGACGAATCACATTTTGGCAAAAGGAAGTACAACAGGGGGAAACCTCCGGTGGGATTATGAGTTTGAGGGGCAGTAGTTTCAGGTCAGCAGTGTGACGATGTAGTGTTCAAAGTAGTGCCCACTCGAAGGAAGCAAGTTTTGGTCAGCTTAATTGAAGATCACGTTGCAGAGGGTTCCATTGTAATTTCAGATGGGTTTCCTTCATATAGGGATTTAGGGTAAAGGGGTTATCAACATCTCGTAGTAAATCACAATATTGAGTTTAGATCATTATCCACAGGGGCTTGCACAAATAGTATAGAGGGTTGTTGGCTAGCTGTGAAATCTCTTTTAGGGAAAGAGAAACGCCAGATTTCCGCACTTAAAAGTCACCTAGACGAGTATTCGTGGAGGCATACTATTCCCCGAACATATTGCCTGTTTAAATGTTTTATTAAACACGTTGGGCAAATGTACTGTCCGAAATATGTTAGTGAAGTTCACATTAGGATGGGGGTTGGTGTGTGTGTGTGTGTGTGTGTGTGTGTGGTTTTTGTTGATGCCTTTGTAGGCGAGCTTCGGTTATTTTAGGAAGTACTCGTCTTTTTCATTTTCTTCTTTTACTGTATTTGACCATTTTGACGTATTTCGTTGTTGTATTACACCAATACGTAAGTTTTTATGTACTCCGTAGTGAAGTACAGGATACAAATTGTATATGTGTCATCGTATTGCCTCTTCGCGTAGTTCAACTGAGGTATAGGTTGCAAATGTAAAATTTGTATCCCATGCTTCATTTAGGGTTTAGTGAAACAGGGGATACTTACTTCCGGTGAGCAACAGGACACTAATGCTAGTGAAATTGAAGAAATCGACGTACGCCAAACTTGTAACCAGTACTGCACTTAAGCAATACAGCTCGAATGAGGTTCGAGATACAACTCATATATGCGACGTGATGTAGTCTATGCTACCAATATTTTGCATCCATTTTCTCCCCTACATTTTCCAGAGAAATAATACGATACAAACACGCGATATCCTTGATGAGAAAATACTACTGGCCTTTATATATGTCAACTATATTTTTCGTCTCTCGTATTCCTTTGTTTCTGCACAGTCTTGTCAGCTCTTTCATCTGTGTACTAAATGCTCTCTGGCCAATTTTAACGTCATTGGTCCAAGCCGACAGGTTGAATCCCCTGCTTCACTAGACACAAGCTTTGTTTATGTAGAACTACCAGGCCCTAAACATATACCAGCAAACGTCACACCAATTGATTTTTTCAGTTTGTTCTTTTCGCAGCAGCTTCTTACGATCATGGTGACTACCAGATACGCTCGCCAGGATTCAGTCAAAGCATTTACCGCCAAACTCGAGAATCAAACAGTGGCAACCAACAACTGTAGCAGAAATGAGGGCTTTTATACTAGTGATTTTGAATATGGGACTGATAAAAAAGACGGTGTTTAGTTATTGGTCAACTGATGCAAACCTGCTGACACTGTGGTTTTCGCAAATGTTTTCACGCAACAGGTTTCAGTTGTTCTTACATTTTGTAGACAATTCGAAACTTCGCCCTCCTGTTCACCCATTATATGACCCAACAGCCAAATTTCAAGTGTTGGTGGATATTGCCAACAGTGTTTCGCCGTCGCCACTACAGACTAGGAACTGAGTGTTGATGAAAGTCTTGTTGGGACAAAGGCGCACTCACAGCTAATCCAGTACCTCCCCAATAAACATCATCACAGGTAGGGAGTCAAATTTTGGATGCTATGTGATTCAGTAGTAAATTACTGCCTAGCGTTTTATGTATACCGTGGTGCAAAAAGTGATGATCACAAAAATGAAATGAAAGATAATGGCCTGGGATATGTAGTAGTAATGAAAGTACTAGCTCTACATAAAAAAGGGTTACTATGTGTTCTGTGATAACTTTTTTACATCTATTCTTCTGGCAGAAAAGCTGTGTTCAGTTGGCACTTATGTAACAGGAACAGTTAGAAGAAACAGAAAATTCCTGCCATGTGGTCTTCTGTCGAATTATGCTGTGGGACAGCTAAAGTTTTTCAGGATATCGCTTATACTTCTCTGTGGGTTCAGACAGAGGAAATCACAGAGAAACCCAGTCCTCCTTGTGAGTACATCACCCTCTGCTACATCAGAAAAAACAATTCGCAATAGACAGTTGGTCAAGAAACCAGGTCTAATTTTTGAATATAATAAGTATATGTACGGCATTGTCTCATTTGATATGGTGGCATACTGCTATTTAGAGGAGAAGAGAATGTCAAGATGTGGAAGAAGGTAGCATTCAGCATAATAACTAGGATGTTCCTGGATGCATATGAATTTGTGTAAGGAAAGCCTACACTCCAATGACAAACCATTGACATGGCTGAAGTTGAACAGCGTAGTCATTTGGAAACTTTCTCAACAGTGGTTTCAGGCAAGGGCTGCAACCACAAGTGCAATTGATATAAATGTACCTACTCCAACAGTATATGGTGTAGAGACTCTTCCAGGGAGAAAGGAATGCTACTGCAGTGTTTGTTGCAAGAAAGGACAGCATTCTTCATGTGTTGGTCAGCAGGTGTGCAAGTAGTTGCCATAACTGCAACATTTGTCAGTGATTTATGACTGAGAAGACATTCAGAGCAAAACAATTTTTTTGTAATTTTATGTTCTTTTTGATTTTTTTCCTTAGTGAAATAAAAAATTTGGTATTCCTTTATGATGTTTTTGTTAAGGAAACTACAGAGATTCCATATATACCTGAATTTTTTGAGTATATCATAATTTGATGGGTCTCAGAGTAAACTGAAATCAATGTTTTAATTTTTTTCAGTAAACCCCATCATGAAAATTTTTTTCTCTGAAAATATGTTCTTTAACAATGTGCATTGCACATATTACTGTAGCCAGTAGCATTCTCTAAAAATTAAAAAATAAATACATTCCTTTATGCAACAGTTTAGATTTTATTGCAAGTATGGGAGAGGTCTGCATTTTACTGTAAAATTGCATGACACTTTTAACATGATCTTTTGAGAAAATGTCTGGCACTGAAAGGATTAAAAACAAAAAAAAAATATTTATTTCACTGTGTAAGTTTTCCTTCCTTTTTTAACAGAATGCTAATGTGAGTTACCAGTATGCCATATTTACCCAATTACCAAAATAAAATTGCTTATTTATTTCCATTTTGGTCTGCATAATATGCTGCAGTTTTTAAGGTGAAATGTCCAATTATTATTCTTATAGGTGAAGCTGGACACACTGCCAAACTACAGCTTTGGCATCAAGCATTCTCCTTACCTTGGGTACCTGAAGGGGCAGATGGTGTAGAAAATCCAACCATGTGTGATTTCAAAATAAGAGGCATTTCATCTATTTATATGTATGACACTTCAAGGAAGCTACTGTACTGCAAATATTTTAGCCGTTGGTTTTGGAGAACTATTAATTTAACTTGTGGAATGATATTTTCAGCAATACGACAAATTTCATTCTATAATGTGCCTCAGAGTGAGCTTATGTTTAGCAAGATAGCTTATAACAGCAAACCGTATACATTAAATATCAACTGCAGTGTGCTTAGTTTAGCTAACCTGCTATAAGCAGTATCATTCAATATTAAAGAAATATATTCATCTTTCCAATTTGTTATTCTATATACTTTGTCATACATAGTTAGAAGGGTGAAATCCATTCCTAAATGTCTTTTACTGCAGTAGAACTCCACTACAGAACAGTAGTAAGGCATGGCACTAATGAGATTATTTGCAGGGAAGTCCTTTGGTTTCTTGCTAAAAAACAAACAAGCACTTTTGACATTCAATAGATACTGACAAAGCTTGCACACAAGAGCTGCTGTGAATGACTCTATTGCTAAAATATTTGTAAGTAGGCGAAGCACATCATTTGGAAAAAAAATGTATGGACTTCATAAATAAGTCTTTGAAAGTATATTTTTATAGATGAACTTTTTGTCTACTAACTATTAATGAAGGAAAATATTTGTAAAATGTGTGTACTTGGGTAAAATTCAGGACATATTAATAACTGTTCTGTTGCCACTGTTATTTACACTGTGTTAAATTTAATGTTATATACACTGTTATCTTGTAATATTGAACTGTCATTTACATTTCTCATTTTACATAGAAATCATCCATCCATTCTGATTTATCTACTGTATTTGTTAGTGTAACAAGATGAGGCTTCAGTAACACATATCCTAACAAGTCAGGAGATCAATTTTAATACTTGCTGTGAATTATGTTCTGTTTTATAACACTGCAGGTGAAGGACTTCTTGTCAATGAAGAGTTCCTTTTGTTCAGAATATTCTGATGGCTTGTTACTTATATAATATACTGTTAAGTTTTGCATATTGTTATTGATGTTTGTGACTATAGGAAAGATTATGCCAAAATGTGATGCTCATTTCTGTTAATAACAATAAAGTCATTGCTAAATTTCAGCTAAACTTTATTTTTATACCTTTACCACAATTACATAAAATAATACACTATACACTTTTAATTAATACTGATTGTTGTAAGACAATCTTGAAATATATTTTTCCACTTTTCTGAATATTCAGAAATAAAGTGTGAAGATTGGTTTGAATATCACAATTCTGTACTAGACATGGTCTTGTAATTGTGTGCTCATGTCTTCCTCAGATCTATTAACTTACTTACTCAGCCTTTTATAGGGAGGCTTACTGTTTAATATGGAATCCAAACATTGCAAAATAGAATTTTTCTCGTACACATTCCACTGCACGAACAGAAGGCAGCAATAAATAATGGAAAACATCCTAGTAACAAGTGGAGATCAAATGTTGAATCTTTGGATTTGTTGTCTGATTCTCACTAAAACAACTGACATAGACCTACATGAGAACAAGAAAATATAGTTCTCCACTTCAAATTTGTTTTGTGCACTTAGCAGATGGCAAGAAAATGAATGATTAAACAAAAGTAAGGATGTTTGTACTCCTAAAATATCTCGGAAAATACAAAATAAAATACATAACAATGCTACTTCCAAACATAAATAAAACACATCATCAAAACTACATATTCACATAATTGATATCAAGCGCTGGTGGAATGTAGAACATAAACATTTCAAAAATTGAAATAAAAGGTCTATTTCCAATCATAACACCACATTGCAACAAAGAATGGAACTCATACCAGGGTATCTGGCTTTCTTACCACTGTCTCAATACTCAACATTTCCAATGCCTGTAAACAATAGACATTTCTTTATTAACTATGCAGGAATACTTCTTCTAGGAAAAATTTCATGTTAAAATAATTATATATAACAGAGTAAGATTGGATTCTGAATGAAAAACCTGCATCCAGGATTAATTTCTGGACTATAACTCAGGCATGCTTTGTAGCACAAGTACAGCAGAGCTTCAGTGAAAGAGGCAAGAGCAATTATCAATAGCAGCAGTTCCTGTTTGCAAACAGCATTTAGTTAATGTTTTTGTCATGTGCTTCTTTGA